>NC_039266.1:17919999-18154714 GCF_003368295.1 Carassius auratus
TCTTCTTATTAGATGTTGAAAACAGCTGTGCTGTGATATTTACTTTCAGGTTTAAAAAAAAAAAATACAATGCTCAAAACAACAGAATAAAAAAAAAACAATTTGTAACAATCAAAAAAAAAAAATCTTTCTGACCCCAAATTTTACATAGTACACTGTATTTATAAATAATTTTTTTTTTTTTTTTCTGCCATGGACAATATCCATTAATTTAATGGTTAAACTGTTGATAAACAGTTCAAAAGAACATAATTTTTAAAATAGAAATCTTTCATAAAACTTTATACATCCTTTCTGAAACATTTTTTATTTATTTTTTTATTGAATGCATCCTTGGTGAATGAAAGTTTTAATTTCAAAAAGTGACCCTATAAGGTTACTCACCATTTGCTATATAGCTTTATTTCAACTGCAACATTACTTGGTTTAAATCAAATTGTAAAAACAATGGTTTTGGGTCCCAAATTAAAGTTAATACACACAAACCTCCTCTCGGGGCAATTTTCTCAGTGGAAATCAATCATCTTAAGTTTCATATTATTCTTCACATTAACATTAATAACAATGTAAATATTCTTTACATTCACAACAATATGACTAATGAACACTAGTGCAATGTCTTGACGTTTTTGTGACAAGTACAAATTCATCTGATGAAATACAAATGACAGTTTAAAGGCCAGTAAAAATATTTAAAACCACTCGAATCAGCTTTTTTGGCAGATACTGGAAGTTGAATTTTGGACCAGGTTTGACTTTTGACATTTCAACTTGTGTTTTGTCTTTTTAAGTGGACCCAGGAGCAAGGAAAACAACAAAGTGATCCAAACTCTGACGTCAAATAGACTTCACGCTGCAAGTTATAGTGAAAAAATGCCCTTAATTTCAGGCAACCAATCAACATTCAGAACGTTGCACTTCAAATCCCTGTTTAGCAATTGAGAGCAATTTGTCTGTGCATTATGAGCTGGTGGAGTGAACGAATGAGATGCGATTTATTACTCACCCCCCAGCCTCTCTCTCTCTCTCTCTCTCTCTCTCTTTCTCTCTCATTCTTTCTCATCGCCTCCTCTGTCTTTTCTTCAGTACGGCAATTACACTGCAGCGGGTGACGAAAATAATTTAGCCTAAGTGTCTGTGCGGTTTCATTGGCTAGTGTGATTACTGACTCTGCCTGCAGCCAGGCCTGATTTCCACAAGTCCACGGGTTTATGTCTCTTCTGTCTAATACACAGCCATCCACCCTGGCCTAAAATACAGAGCAGGCTAAAATAAACCTGCGTCAATCCCTGGGCGTTTGTCAGGGCCAGGCTTCTGAATTATACACATCACTGAATCCAATTTCTAAGTTAAGGGCTTTTTGGAGGCTAGGCATTGTTGTAGTGCTGCCCACAAAAAATAGAGATTTTGAGTCACTCTCCTAAAATCAAGAGAGGAACAGACAAGCCACTCCAAAGAAAAACATGATCACGATGAGGCAAGGCGTCCAAAATATTCAGATAAAAAATTTAAAAAATCAAAAATAGAGTACGGAAATAAAAAATGAAAGATCACACAGCATTTAAAAGCACTGATTCTTAAAGCAATACTGTAAAACAGTTATATGCATGGATAATGTTTCAAAAGAAGAATGTTTCTGTTGTTCTCATGAACATGAGGGTAAATACTGGCAAATGCAGGAGACAAGTCAGATGACGTAAAGCGTTCATGCACTGTGATTGGCTTATTACCCTGTCGATGCAATAATGCCCGCCTCTCGAATTGAAAACTAGTCTGCAAAACCACATAAATGAGTTGAACTAGAATTAAACTAGAATTTTAGGGTCAGCAATATTTTGTAATGTTTTTGAAAGAAGTCTCATATTATTGATTTTGTAATCAAAATCTTTGCTAAAAAAGGCACTGACCCCAAATTTTTCATAGTACACCGCATTTATAAATAAAATAATAAATAAATAAATATTCTGTTTTTTCTGCAATGGACAATGGACCGTTAACTCTAAAAAACAATGCATTGCAGTGCAAAATTCTAAGTTAAGGCAGAACACCTGTTAAAAAAAAATAAAAACACCTTCAACCTATTACTTCATATTAATAGAGTACATTGTACATGATTTTTTGTTTGTTTTGTGTATTGCACATTTACATATTGGGCAAGAAGTGAATTTAAATTATAATGGGGATTAAAAAAAAAATATTACAAGCAAAAAGGCCTGAAATTGTCGTTTGATTTGAGTTCAGTAAATAATTTGACATTGCTGTGCTTGCCCTTGTGAGAAACACACTATCCAAGCAGCTAACGTCATCCTGTAGAGCAGTTAGACTGCACACAGAGCCCCAGTCTGGCAGGACGCCCCATCTGGCCCTGCCAAGTGAAAGTGACGCAGGAAGGCCGAGGCATCACAAGCAGGCAGGTGCCCACAGGTGCCACCCTCAGTGTCTCAGCCGTCCATCTCTTTACCACTCCGGCATCTGACATGACAACTCAGGGCAAAGAGGCAGACAGCAAAGGGGACAGAGTGACGGGGGGTAAAACAACACAGCTTCCTCCTCTCAGACCAGACGCAGATCATGTGTCACCTCCAGCCAGTTTAGGAAAGGGTGGTTAAAGTGAGGAAAGATCTTCTGGGTGACCTGTGTTCAGTGCACTTTTGACAGAGTGAGAAGCTGTGAATCTACCGGGTGAAGGAGAAAAAAGGGAGAATGAAAGAATTGAGGAGAAAATTAAGCAGAAAATGAGAACAGGAAAATAAGTTTCCTGTTCCCATTGTCTGAAAGAATGCAATGCACTTACATGCACTTAGAAAGTGCAGAAAGAGAAAGTGCACCCAAATATAAAAATTTTGTCCATTCTAAAACTGTATGACTGACTTTCTCCCATAAACACAAACTGAGAACTTTAGCAGATTCTCTTGATCATATAATATGGGGACCACATTCTGTCAAGCGCTAAAAAGGACAAAAAGCACCTTAAAGGGATAGTTCACCTGAAATTCAACTCAACACAACTCAGCTTTATTTCTAAAGCACTTTCAAAAACCACAAAGGGCAACTAAGTGCTGTACATGAAAAAAAACTAAAGTACAAACAAATACAAACAACCCAAATACATAGAATTTACAACACATTTTTAAAAGCCAAAGAAAATAAATATGTTTTTAACGTCCTCTGAAATGACCCTAGAGTAGGATATTTTTTTAAGGACAGTGGATGCTCATTCCATGACCTGCCACAGAAAAAAGCTCTATCTCCTCTATATTTAAAGAGCGATCAAGGAACCGTCAGACACAGCTGATCCTTGGAGTGATGATATGTCAAAGGTTGATGTAGACTATTTAAATCAGAAACATACTCTGGTGCCAAGCCATGGAGAGATTTAAAAACATAACAGCACTTTATACTGGATTCTGTATGGAATTGGTAACCAGTGCAATGAAACCAATCCAGGGGTAACAGTTAAAAAGCCTAGCAGCTGAGTTCTGAACCAGCTGCAGGTGAGAGAGGGAGGTCTGACTAACACCCAGATACAAAGCGTTGCAGTAATCCAAACAATAAAACAAAGGCACGAACAACCTTCTCCAAATTACTGAAAGAGAGGATGGACTTCAACTTAGCTATAGATCCAAGATAAAAAAAATTTAAATACTATTGTTAACAACAGCATTTTGGCGTTCGGATTTAAGCTGGGGGCAGAATTAAACCCAAGGCTTTTCATCACAAAGGAAACTTTATTCCCAGAAAGCCATAACAGATTGTCATTAGAATCCATACCACATCCATTCTGGCCAAAAACAATAAACTCTGACTTGTCCTCATTTAATTGGAGAAAGTTGTTTGCCAACCAACACTTCACATCAGCCAAAACGTTATACAAAGACTGAAATTAAATTAAAGTTTTTGCTTCAGAGAGGACTGAAATTAAAGTTCTGTCATTAATAACTCCCACTCATGTCGTTCCAAATTAAGACAATATTAAGAAATTAAGATATTTTTGATGCATTCCGAGAGCTCTATATCATATCATATCTATATCTATATATATATCATAAAATAATCCATGTGACATCAGTGGTTCATCCGTAATTTTACAAAGCTACGAGAATATTTTTTGTGTGCAAACAAAACAAAACAACGACTTTATTATTATTTATTATTACAACAATTCATCTCCTCTGAGTCACCCTAAAACCATTTGAGACTATTACATTAAAAAATGTGTGCACATTTAATAATAATAATAATAATAAAAATTACCATTCCTTTACAGAAAAAAAAAAAACTTTTAATGCAAAGAGTCAGTAAGTGATGAAGTGGTTTAAATATAATCACAAACTTAGAATAGTGAATCAGAAACATCTACTATTGTCTGAGAAAACACAAATGTTGAACATTCAGCTTGTTTTACAACAATCAAATCTCATTAAAACCTTTTATAAATATACAGCAAAAACATTCAGTGCCACTGAATTTCCAAAATCTCAATCTTTACCACATCTAGCTCCACGTAGGAGTGAGAGGAAGAATAATACTGAGATTTAAAGATATCTATGTTTTGCTCTGTTTGCCAGTCATTAGGATCTCTGTTATGTTCCCTGCGATTCAGTAGAACGTCTCCTATAATCCACACAAATGAAGTTGAAAGTCCATAATCTGCTCATTACAATTTTCATTTGTAGATAACGCAGAGGACAGACATCTACATTTTCTCTCACTGGCACATTTCCCAACAGCTCATCCACAGAGTGAAATACTGGAACATGACTCTGGGAAATAAATCCTCAGTACAAAAGAGTAAAAAAGCAGTGAGTCAAAGTGATTTCTTCTGCCATTTCTGGAGATGAAGGTCTAGAAAGACAATTTAGTACTCAAAATTATATGAATTTGTGTGTATTACAATCAATTTTCAAAATTTTAACTAATTTTATTGCTTACATTTCAGTTTTTATTAAGAAAATTAGCACATATTCTATTACAGACCTGATTTAGAAAATGCATTTTTGTCAGAAGTCTCTTCCGTTCCCCAAGGCTGCATTTATTTGATTAAAAATACAATAACAAAGAAGTAATAATGTGAATTTTTAAAACAATTGAAATAAATGTTTTCAATGTTAATATATTTTAAAATGTACATTTTTCCTGTAATGCAAAGATGAATGTTTAGGAGTCATCAGTGCCACATGATCAATATTGATCAATAATTAATATTGAAAACAGTCGTGTTGCTTAATGTGGAAATGGAGATACTTTTTCAGGATTCTCTGATAAATGAACTCCATTAAGTTTCAAAAAAACTGTATTAATTTGAAATACTTTTATGCAATTTTCAATGTTTTACTGTAACTTATTCAATTGAACTATTTGTTGAATAAGATAATCAATTTCTTAAAAAAAAAAAAAAAACTTAACGACACCAAAAGTACATAGTTTAGTTATTAAAACAGTAAAAATGTATGTGCACAACCTAATTAAAATTCATCATTTATAAGCCTTCACGTCTGCATAAAGCCACCGCTCTAAATTTCTTGGCCACTTTTTAGAAAGGACATACTGTAACAAATATGTTTTTTTTTTTTTTTTCATGAGCCCAAGAATAAAATCCAGGCCATATTTTCACATTTGGATGTAGTTTTCAGTTTTAAATTGGGCCCAGACAAATAAAAGAAATGTCAATGTGATTTTCTGTCAGCTTCAGAAGAGCGAAGCAAAGAGCCACTGGTCGGCTAAAGGGGGCTTTTTGTTCCTGTCTAATCACACCCTGCTGTTCGCATGTCCTTATCCTGTCTGTTCCTTTAGATCAAACTGTATTGGCCCCTGCATTGCTTCTCTGGACGTTCCCTTTCCCACGGACAATGAAGCCTTCCAGTCTGTCAATCATCCAGTCCAGGCTAATGATGATCGTGCCTTTGTGTCTGATTTAATGGGTTCCATTCACAGTATGTTTCTGAAGAGATATTTTATCAGAACATTCAGGCAATCATCGGCGTGTGGTGTGCTGAAAAACAGACGAATCTCAACGTTATTTATAGCACTGTCTCACAGCACCGTCTCACATTCAAAGCACCAGATTTACTCTAAAATATGGAACTGATTTCGTGGTTTATGTGCATCCATTGTTTTACCAGTTATGATTGTTTTCGAATGCAACACAAATCTTGCTGGAAACCACGGTTTCGCACAACATTTACACTGAAACCGCATCTCTTTACATACGTTCACATCTATCACTGACAGACAGCACAACACAAGCCATCAGATTTAGTAGTTCTTCCCTCATTTCTTCTGTGAAGTACCAGATCCTGTCTGCAGACATTACAGGTCTGCTCCAAACTGAGCGAGACGCACTTTTAGCACACTAACTGTCATGAAGAGACTCTTTTAGAACACTCCACTTAGGAAGTAACACAATTTAATTTATTTTATTTATTTTTTGTATATTTTAAATTTGTGTTTTCAAAGATATTATAATTTCATTATAACATTACTGTATTCTAATATTTTTAACAGTTAAATAAAAACATTTTAATATATACATTGACCTTTTTCTTGCTTTGTTCGCCATCTTGGATTATTTTGGCTCTAAACTTGCCTTAGTGCATTATGGGATCACCTTTTTTGAGAAAGATGTATTCATAAAATTTGCTGAAAGCAAGCTAATTCATTAAAAACTTGCTGAGAATTTTGTCACCTTTAGACCGTGCAAGATGAGTTTGTTTCTTTATCAGAACAGAGAATTGTAAAAATGTATCATTAAATCACTGATCAACGGATCCTCTGCAGTGAATGGGTGCCAACAGAATAAGGGTCCAAACAGCTGATAAAAACATCAGAATAATCCACAACCAATCCACATGAGTCCAGTCAGTTAACAGTTTGTGAAGTGAAAATCTATAGGTTTGTAACAAAAAAAATCCATCATTAAAGGGTTAGTTCACCCAAAAATGAAAATGTCGTCATTATTGACTCACCCTCATGTCGTTCCAAACCTGTAAGACCTCCGTTCATCTTCGGAACACAGTTTAAGATATTTTAGATTTAGTCTGAGAGTTCTCAGTCCCACCATTGAAACTGTGTGAACGGTATACTGTCCATGTCCAGAAAGGTAAGAAAAACATCATCAGAGTAGTCCAAGTGACATCAGAGGGTCAGTTAGAATTTGTTGAAGCATCGAAAATAAATTTTTGTCCAAAAATAACAAAAATGATGACTTTATTCAGCATTGTCTTCTCTTCCGGGTCTGTTGTGAGCGTGTTCACGATGCTGCTGATGTACGATGCTGCTGACGTGTTTTCTGGTGCGCCCTAAAAACAAAGATAACACGTCAGCAGCATCGTACGTCAGCAGCATCACTGCATTGTTGTGAACTAAAATATCTTAAACTGTGTTCCGAAGATGAACGGAGGTCTCACGGATTTGGAATGACATGAGGGTGAGTCAATAATGACATAACATACATTTTTGGGTGAACTAACCCTTTAAGGTCATCTCATCATGTTAACAGGACTTGATTTGTACATATTTCTCTCCTTATTCAGACAAGACAACTTTTTCATTGGAATAAGTAATATTATGGAAAGAAGACTCGTATTGCAGCCGAAAGCAATGGTTTGAAGTTAAAATCTTAATGATAGATATGTAGATTATTGTGATGTTTTCATAAGCTGTTTGAACTCTCATTCTGACGGCACCCATTCACTGCAGAGAATCCATAGTAAGTGATTAAATTTCTCCAAATCTATTCTTATTTTAGAAACAAGCTCATCTACATTTTGGATTGCCTGAGTAAATTTTGTGCAAATTTTCATTTTTAGACAAACTACTTTTTAAAATAGGTGTTTTACATCAAGAGTGGTGCTTTAAAACACTGCCAGCATAAGCAGCTCAGAAGGTTTTGGAATAGAGTATATATCTGAGCATCCCAACAAAACAATCCACCAGGAGATGTGAAGAAAGCATGGGAAGTTGAAATGTTCTGAAAGGTAATTGCTGTCACTGTGTGTGTGTTTCTTATTGATGCAGTCTAGCACACACACTGTACAGACTGAATGCCCTGTGTTCACCTTTTTCTCTCTAACAAAGGCCTAGTCCGGCCCTCTCAAAGCGGGACTGAGACATGGTGAGGGCTGGAGGTTTAATTGAAAGAGCAGAAGATCTTGCATGAGGTCATCCTCCACCACTGCTTTTAAACAGGACCAATAGTCTCCATGGCAACCTCAGTTGCTTGAATGGTGACCATGGCCTGAAAAAAAGGCTGGAAAAAAAACCTTTACACTAGGAGTGTGAAGGCTTGGTGGCTTGATAGAAAATACAGCAGAATAGCTGTTATTTTTAGCAGCTGTAAGGATTGAAACAATGTATTTGCTACTATTTTATGTACACTACTGTTCAAAAGTTTGGAATAATTAGATTTTTTTTATGTTTTTGAAAGACGCCTCTTGTCCTTATCAAGGCTGCATTTATTTGATCAAAATACAGTAAAAAACAGTAATATTGTAAAATGTTATATTCTAAAATATTTTTCTATACATCAATATAAAATGTCATTTATTCCTGTGATGGCAAAATTGAATTTTTACCATCATTCAGAAATCAATATTATGATAATATTCTGATTTGGAGTTTAATAGTTCTTATTATTAATAACTGAAAACAGTTGTGGTGCATTTTTTTTTTTTTTTTTTTTTTTGAAGCAGTGATAGTTTATTTAATCTTAAAGAAAAATGTATGATAGTGGATAAAGACAGTGTAACAGTTTTTGCGGTGTACTAATCACTGAAATAGATCTTAGCAGTGAAATATATATATATATTTCACTGCTAATTATTTTTAATTAAATTAAAAATAAACAAAAAATGTTTAAATTAATTTTGGTGTTCAAAAGCCTATTTTTTTTTTTTTTTTTTAAACACTCTTCAATATGTCTTGACCAAATTTCAGAGATCCAAGTCAGTGATTCCTTGAGGTTTTAATTTCTGAAATATACATTTATCCATTATAATTTGACAGGCCTGTGTATATGTAAGGAATAAATGACGACAGGCGGTTGAATTATTAGAAAAATAATGCACACCCGAGGTTACATTATTTTTTCGAATAAATCAACAGCCCGGAGTCAATTATCCCGCTAATACTATGGTTACCACACTTCAAAACATCGATCAGATTATATATTTAAAGGGATTCGTCCAGTTTTTGCACTTAAATCGCTGTTGTGAGTAGAACTATTTCTTCCGCATCTCATCCAACGCCTCTTTTGCTAGTTACAAAACATAATTTTAAAGCTGGTAATGGAGCCTTGAGCCGTTGATAGCATTCTAATGAAGTTATTAATGAAGTTATTAGAAAGAGAGCAAGAGAAACAGAGAAAGAGAGAGAGAGAGAGAGAGAGAGAGCGCTTGTGTAAATTAGGCTACCTCTGTGCGTCCCTCAACAGTGCTCTGCAGCAGTGTCTCTAAACAGCGCTGTCTCCTCGCTAATGAGAAATGTCATGTGTTGCCTTTAAAATGCTAGACTATATAGGCTAACTGTTGAAATCTTTAGGCCAGCACTGACAACGCTATTCTGTGCAAACTGCGTGATCGTTATTACAGTTAACTTTGTGAAGTGATATGAAACTGTAATGCGGTCAAGAGAGCTTCCTGGAACTACGTTTGCCGTGCATTTCCCTGAAAATAATTGCACACCTTCAACGTTCATCAGCCAATCAGATTCAAGCATTCAGCGGCCCCGTAGTATTAATGATATTATTGGATGATATATTTCTTCTTTCTCCAAGCAGCATGGGTAAAATGAAATCTTTCAAAGGTGCAGAAAGACTCATTTTTGAGTCAAATGCATTTTGGACAAATACTATGAAAACAAACAGGTTTTTCCTCAAGGTTGCACCATAAGATCAAAGACATTTATTACAAAAACTAAGTCTATTTTAATTTCACATCTTTCATTTACAGGTGAAAACTCACCATAATTGTATTTTTTTCTGCTTCACTATCTCAGACTCAGTGGCAGGGCGATAATACACTCGGGACAAGGTGTTGAACTATAAATTTAAAACTTGATTAACCCTGACAGCGGAGGTAGTGCTGCACTCTGTAATGTAATGATTCTTTCCCAAGGGCACTGGAGAACAGGCCGTGCAGAGGTACAGATGCATGACCTGTGGGCTCTAACTAAACCTACTGCCCCTAGCGTGACTCTACAGCCTCGGCCCTGCTGACAAAGCACATTGGCTCGCCTCTAAAAGCCAACGAAGTTGCTGAGGCAAGGCAAAATAAGTGAACCAAGAAATGCTTATTTTAAGGATAAAATTTTACAATTTGCAAGGTGCAGAGGTTATCCTGGAAAAGAGCCCTGACAGATTTGCTCTCTGGACTTAAACGACCCTGGGCCAACTTCAGCATTCTTTAACATTTTGACCATGATGTAAGCTGTGTCTGCATAGCATGTGAAATTAATAAGCAGTGAGTAATGACTGCATGCTTGCACCAGCATATAAACAGCAAGTTGCTGATCACACATCCATGCAAATATTACAAACAGCATCCTTCTATACATACAGACATTTTGCAATGCAAATAACTGTTTAAGATAACAATAGAAGTCCATTTTCCGCAAAGGAATAAACATTTCTCAATTTTTATTTCTGACTTTTTTCCATGCAACTCAAATAAAAAGTCACAATGGTATTTTTCTAATCCACGGCAAACCCCCCAAAACAGACTAATTCAAAGATAGAATTTAGACTTATTTTTTCTCATAATTATGAATTTACATGCCACAATTAGGACTTTTTTCCCCCTATGAATTCTGAGTTCACACCTTGCAATTAAGGTTTTTTTTTTAATCTAAAAAATGTGACTTAATTTATGTTTTTTTAATTGCAACTTCATACCACTCAAATATTATTTTTTTCTCTGGATTCTGAGTGTACCTTTTTTCCAGCTCTGATAAAAAAAAAAAAAAAAAATGTTAATTAAAAAACAAAGGTAAGTGTGCCTTTTTATATCACATTTTGGACTTTTTTTCTCACAATTCAGATTTTATATCTCACTATTCTGATGCATATTAACTTCCATTAATAAAGATGTAAACCTGCCATATAGCAGAAACAGTAACATAAACACTTTCCATCGCATACAGAAGTTTACATTTGGAATATACTTATATATTATTTAACCTTTTTTATTTATTTATTTATTTTTGTATTATTATGTATTTAAGGGGCTATTGATTTTGATGAACTGTGACAAACTGAGCTGAGAGAATTTTCGGTCTCTTTCTCTAATTGTTTCGGTAGATAAATAGGCATTAGAAAAGTCCCCTGGTTCGTGACCCACTTCCTGTCCATTTGATCAGCTCAAAAGAGCCCTTTCAGGGATTTTCTGTGCTGTTCCCAGACAAACTGGACGGTAAACTGCACAGGATTGCTGTGATGGACGACTGTAATATCGTCCTCTCTTTCTCATTGTTGTGTTGGAGATAAGTAAGATCCTCTGAGCTCTTCTCACAGACAAAGCTCTGCCAAAGGCAAATCATCAAACTGTGAAGCAACAATAACACACGGCAGAAAAGCAGCACAGGGATGTACAACAAAAGAACATTAAGCTGAGCATCACAATCCCTGCAGGTACTTAGACGGCTCGAAAGCATCCAAGTTTCTTTTAGTAGGCTGGCGATATCTAAAGTTGTAGACTGACATGCCCTGGGACGCTGTATGAGAGAACTGAATGTTCAAATGTAAAAAAAAAAAAGAAATTAATACTTTTATTTCACAAAAATACATCAAATTGATCAAAAGTGGGAGTAAAGACATGTATAATGTCTTTTCTTAAGCACCAAACGGCATATTAAAATGATTTCTGATGATCATGTGACACTGAAGACGAGAGCAATTAAATTCTTTATAGTATTTAAAATAATTTGCTAAATTACTTACATTTAATTAAAATTGAGGAATTAAGTTTGAATTTAAAATGCATTGTTCAATTCTTAAAGGTGGCACAATTCTAGTTTACTGTAGTAATATAATTGGTAAAAATACATTTAAACAGTGTTTAATATTGTTGTATCATTTTCATATTTATTCACATAAACAACACATTAAAAAGCTTACTGTAGAATGCCGGTTTAACTGTCAGCTAAGTGGATTCTTGACATGTAATTCGGTGATCTTTGGCCAGATTAACCTAAATTTACAAAATTAAATTCATACTATCTACAGTATGATTATTTCAGAACTCTGTAAGTGGTAAACTGTGGTTTGGAGCATTTGAGTTCAAGCTGTTACCATGTTCATTATTAATCTTTTCACATTTTCTTTGTGCATAATATCAGAATCGATACAGATGCATTCCGATAAAGCAACAATGAAAAAGGCATAAAACGAGGTGCAGAATCGCACTCTTCCATTTGGGACCAGCCAGGACATGGTGATTGCCTTTAAATGCCACAGTCAGAGAGAGATCTGCAGTCATTCAGGAGGTATTGATCAGCCTTCAGAGTCCTGAGAATTAATTCAACAGGAATAACAGGAACCTTTTTAAACTGACAGCATGCCGCGCTCACCAGCCATCTCGCTCATAATAAACAGAGCGCAAGTGAGCATACAGTGTGAGTTTAATTAGGCCGAAGCCATAGCACATGCTTTTCTCCAATGCTCTGATGGGGAATGTTTATGCTTTGAAAATGTGCAAGAAGAAAATGCAATTACTGCGTATAAACACAGGCTGTCCAGTTCAGGGAGTCATAGATTACAGGCTGCAGATCGCTTCATTTTAACATTCATGAGATATTGACATTCAACCCAAGAGGATATGAAACACGTCACGTTCAATGAATATTATTTTGCGTTATATATCTGCTGCTGTCCAGTTTCTTTGACACACCATGTGGTCTTTCTTTAAATTATAGTGCAGTGCGGCACGGACAAAACAAAAAAATCTTTCACTGTAATTTTCGAAACAAAACTCAATGCTTCTAGTCATATCGGAGCACTCCGTCTCTATGGATTATCGATCAATGGGATTTTCCCAGCAGGCAGCAGGACACGCACTGAGCCAAAAGGCGCTTTAGAGGAACAAGCAAGTTATTTGGCAATATTTCTAAGCACACTTAATGTGATAACCGTCACTCATTAAATGCACCATCCAGTATCGATCACCAGTCATAACCCACTTAATGTGCAACGACTGCATCGTCAACCTGTTTTTCTGTCATCTATCAGATATCTAGTTTAAAAAATATTGAAATGTACAGTATATTCAGAGCAGTTGCACTTTATTCCGCAAACATTTAGTGCTCAGAAATGATTCCCATCAAATGCTCTTGAATGTCACTCGAAGCTACAAGAGTGCAGAAAGCAACAGACTCAAAGGTGTTTGTCTGTCTCAAAAAACCACCACGACCAAGATCTCTTTTGAGCTGCAAAGACCTTCAGACATGACAAGACATTTTCTGACCATCAAAGAAAATTGTCAAACTTTCATCAGCATCAAAAGACACACATCTTGGTGAGTTGGTGTCATTCTTTTTCTTTGAGGGCTACAGCGGGCTGTTTTGTTGCAGTGACCTTGTAGAGGGTGCTTGCTGTGATGGCCGCACCATGATGTCATCTTTTAACTTCTGAGGACAAATAAATACAGCAGCCCAATTAGAAAGGAACGGCATGGTGAAGGGACGAGTATGGCTCACACAAATAAAAGCCACAAACTGATTCCTTCATTCTGCTCCTTGGGCTTTATGCATGCATCCCTCACCTCACTGAATCATCTGCTGTCAACTCACCTTCAAGCAAAAATGTAATTCAAAGGCAATTCATTACAGTTTTCAAGGTGGTGTGTCAAAGAAAAAGAAAGTCATGTCTTCCTGTGAGGGGATCATAGATCTTTCTAACAAGAGTGCGAACCCGTCTTGCTCTAACGAAGCCGTTTCAGCTAAAAGCGGTTCAGATTTAGCTCTGATATGCTCCGAGGGCGGTTTTGAAAGCGGACCTCCATGACCAAATTTAATTGCGGCAGTAAAAAGTGTTATCGCATTAATGTGATTGTACATGGGCAATTGGTCATTTTATGAATCATTCCCCTGTGTAATTCGATTTGGAAATGTAATCACTTAATTGTATGCTTGACGTGCAGCCCATATGTTTTGGGTATCGATGCAGAGAAGTATATAGGAAGAGTTTAGTAAATATGTTTTTGCTAGTGCAGTAAGAAGTGCTTTAATCTTAAAGGGGAATTTCAGCCTCAATACAGTCCGCCAGAGTGAAGACGTCCTGAGGGGCGATTTGGCCTGGTTTAGGCTAGCATAGATTTTCTCACCTGACAAGGAACTCGGGATGTTCCATATTGCTGAGATAAGCAAAAAGACAAATGAGGCTGTCCAGAGAAAGCCTGAGAATCTAATTTCAGGGTTTAAAGAACTCATATTAGTCCAGTTTATTTGGACCTAAACGGCATATAGTGTAAGTTTAGTCAGCAAAACACAAGTAATCCAAACAACTACAGTCTACTAATTAACATCTTGTTAAATGAAAAACTGTGTTTATAATAAAAAATTTCCATCCATGTTTTTATCACTTCTGGCAAAAATACAAGTACATAATCCATAGTCTACAGTGAAAAAAGTCCATCCTCCGTTGTCCTCTCACATCAAATTCCACCAACATGTTTGTTCAGAACTGTTTTGGACTGTTTCCACTTGTAAAATCGGTGCATATTTCTCTCCTGATTCTGGCGAGACGACTTTTTCACTGCAAGCAATATTACGGATATGAACTATTTTAGCAAACAAAGATGTTAATCGATGAATTTGAGTCGTGTGGATTATTGAGATGTTTTTAGCAGCTGTTTGGACTCATTCTGACAGCACCCATTTACAGCAAAGGATCGATTGGTGGTGAGCAAGTGATTTAATGCCAGTATTGGAATAACGGCGTTTAAAAGAACGGCGTTAGGTAACGACTTTATTTTTTCAGTAACGGGGTAATCTAACTAATTACTTTTCCCGTCGTTACAACGCCATTAACGTTACTGAACGTTAAATGCAGTCCGTTACTATGCATTGATTTAATAAACTATGCAATCCGAACGCACCCCTGGCTCACACATCGAGTGAGCAGGTGGCTTAATAACGATAAGCGATTATGATTTGCTAAGGCAGAGTCGTGTGTTTCATGGTAGCCAATCAGAGCCAGTGTTTTTACACACATGCCGGCAAATGCGGCAGCGGCGCCAAACACACACACACACACGCAACAGCTACACCGACGCTGAGTCCCAATTCGCCTACTTATACTACGACCTAAAAGTATGTACTTTTTTTGTGAGGAAAAACTACATACTTTTGAGTGTGTAGCAAAAGAGTATGCACGTTCTGGGACATACTTCGATGACATCATGCAACGTGAAGGATAACGTTTGCCTAGTTACGCACACCACAACTGTTAACGTTTCATTCATTCTTTATGTCCAATACAATTTTATTTACTATTCCCATCTTTTTTTCTCATCATTTTTTTTCACAATACATTTTACAATTTGTTCTTCTACCAAGTTGAGGAGTGAAGAAGCTGGGCGTCGTCGAACAAAACGCAGGTCGTTTGTGAGGCAGCTGGTTCTGACGTTCATGTGCAATGTGTGTAACGAAATAAAATATAACTTTAATTAGGGTTAAACATTTGAATTCTTGCACTTACACTGTTCTATTCATTTCAACTGACTTGTGAAAACTGCAAAAAAAAAAATCTCTGATATATAGCATGTTTTTTTTTTTTTTTTTTTTTTTTACAGTAACGCAAATAGTTACTTTCCCTGGTAACAAGTTACTTTTATTAGAGAGTAATTCAGTTACTAACGCAGTTACTTTTTGGAACAAGTAGTGAGTAACTATAACTAATGACTTTTTTAAAGTAACGTTCCCAACAGTGTTTAATGCTGATTTAATCACTTCTAGAATAAACATTTCCTGATAATTTACTCACCCCCATGTCATACAAGATGTCTTTCTTTATTCAGTCAAAAATAAATTTAGTTTTTTGGGTGAAAACATTCCAGCATTTTTCCCTCCAACTTAAAATTTTTTATACTTTGTTGTTTTACCTTTTTTTGTAAAGGGTGTTAGAACAAGTTACTGTAAGTTGAGCTATACAAGACAAGCATTTTTGGTTAAAAAGTATATTATTATTTATTTTCTTTTTTTTTAGAAAGTGACTGATTGTTTGGCTAGATAAGACCCCTACTTCTCTGTTGGGATCATGTAGAGCCCTTTGAAGCTGCATAGAAACTGAAGCAATTTGGACCTTTAATCGGCTCCCATTGAAGTCCACTATCTGGAGAAAAATTCTGGAATGTTTTTTTTTTTTAAACTAAAAGGGAAAGTTCACCCAAAATATTCTGTCTTTAATTAATCACCTTCATGTTGTTCCAAACCCGTAAGACCTTTTTTCATCTTCTAAACACCAAGTTAAGATATTTTTTATGAAATTAGAGAGATCTGTCTGAGCCTCCACAGACAGCAAGGTTACTACCACGATCAAGGCACAGAAACATAGCAAGGACATTGGTAAAATAGTCCATGTGACATCAGTGTTTCAAGCGTAATTTTACAAAGCTACGAGAATACATTTTGTGTGCAAAGAAAACAAAAATTACAACTTTATTCAACTATTCTTCTCCCCCACATCACTCTGTTGCTATATTGGAGAGCATGCTTTATTCTGCATGCAAACAACACATTATTTTTAAAGGAAATCATGTGCATGCATTGTGATTCTCTCCAAAATGCCACCAGAGTGATGCGGAGGACAAGATCTGTTGAATAAATGGGTTTGAATGGGTTTGGAACAACATGAGGGTGAGTAATTAATTAAGAAGAAAAAAACATAATTTTTGGGTGAACTATCCCTTTAAATTGATTTTTGACTGAAGAAAGAAAGACGAACATCTTGCATGGCATGGGGCGGAGTAAATCATCAGGAAATGTTTATTCTGAAAGTAAACTAAACTAATGATAATGAAATTGAGACAAAAAGAAAACAAAACAGATGCAAAACTGCAATAATTAAGTAAAAAAAAAATGCATAAGTGAACTTTTTTATCTACAATCACAGTGAATAAAAATTTGCATCATGTTTTTATTACCCTAAATGGTCCTGAAAAAGACTGATAATGTTTCTTGCTTTTCACACACTCACGTTCTCTAATACTGGATCTGTAATTTTGGGTATTATTTCCTCCTCACAGATCCAGACATGGTGGTTTCCTAGACAACACGAACAGATTCTTCCTCTGTCCTGATGTCTGTAGAAAGTAAAAAGAAAATTTAAGCAGTTTTTGTCGTGATTCTGATGAAATACTTATAAAACACAGCTTCCTCTCTGGCAGATTGCTTTCGGTTTCTCATTAAACCATGGAGGAGTGCAGTGGGCTGAGACAAGAACATTAAATGCATGATGGGTGCACACCAAAGTTAATGAGGAAGAGCACAGTCTCCCTGCGGCGTTCCCCTGGGGAGGCAAAAAAAGAGCGTGTGCTTGTCCACGCTTTACCACAGGCTCCATTCAAGGTCACTCCTGTTCTAATTTTGATCACTGAAATATCTCCAGCGTTAAGAACAGCACCTTTAGGTCACCTTTAGTTTACTTTCAGTGATAAATACTTGTAGCTTTGGTCTGTCCTTACTGTTAACCTGCAGTCCAGTGCATTACAGAGTTGACTTATGTAAAGCTAATGACTCATCTGTAGAAAAATATGTTTCAAATGCAATTTTAAGAATGTCACTGTCGGCTGCAAACCCAATGATTCACTTGGAGAAGTTCGGAGAAGTCTTAGGAGTCACAGCTCTCAATGTGCTATTGATTTCTATAGTTCTACTAAGAGCAGTTATTTTTACTGGCTCTGGTGTCTCTGGGTTGTTACTGGGCCGTATCGACGGTTATGGAGCGTTAAATCAAGCCTAGTCCAATGCAAGAATGGAAGCCTTACAGATATCATGTTTGCAGTAGATCACACAGAAAACTGAAGTGTTAATAGAACTGCCAAACAATGTCAGTGATGTTCGGTCACAAATAAAACATTGAGAATTGGTGAAGCTACTCCCAGCAGGTTATAGGAAAAAAAAAAAAAAAAAGGTTATGAGGTCATATTTCACTAAAAACTAAAACTGAACCACATAAACTTATGTTACCTTACAAAACAGATACTGAAACTTACTTTTTGGGTCAGTAATAAAATGCATTGCAAATAATAATCACTTTTTTTTTTACTCCACTAATAATGATATATATATATATAGATATATATATATATATATATATATATAAAACATACAGCCAAATTTGGGTAAATAATATTTAATTGTTATTTATTTATTTATTTATTTACTTATTTAGCATCTCAGTAGTGATCATTTTTAGAGTAAATTGATCTTAAGTGCCATGAAAATAATGTAAAATGTATCTGTATCTGTATCTGTATCTGAGGTGTTCATTTTATTCGTGAGTGAAATATGACAGGTATATAATCATTGAGATTAATGTTATGTGAGGAATAGTTTAAAATTTTTATTAATTTCCCAAATTCAGGCCATAATCTTTGTCTGAAAATGTACTATATTCTCAAAATTGTGTCTATCTGCTACATTTTTCTCTACCTGCCTGGGATAGAGTTTGCTGAGTTAATTAAGACACAGGCCAGTGTAACTAGTTATCAAATCACAAATCCAGAGTTGAACCATTCAGAATCTCGAAACATGAGAAGCATCGGTCTTGAATTAGTTCAAGCATCGGTCTTGAAGAGATGTCCTCAAGTTGCCTGCAAACAAGCGGTGTCAGTCTTAAAGGAAACAGGAAGAACTGCGACAAAAAGAAAAGATCATTAAATAATACTGGTATAATGTTAGAAGTGGAGTAAATCTTTGAGTAAAGGGGTGGGAAAAAAACTGGAAAAAAGGAGAAAGATGGAAGAAAAAGATTAGAAGGACTTTCACACAAGCCTCTATGATTAGCAGCAAAGCAGATACCGAACTCTTTAAAGATTTAAGCCGTCTCTCAGACCCGTTACAACGATCTCGGAGGTCATCCGCTTGAAATCTCATGAAAGGCTTTTCGCCAAATGTCAAGAGCTTCATTTTCTGCATCATAATTTAGTGATAGCCTGACTGAACTGTAGAAAGTGAGAGAGCGACTCTGCGGATGTGATGTAAAGAAAACAAATACAGATAAAAAGGCATTAACAGACCTGCTGGAGTATTTGTTTCAGTGATATACGTTCCCCTAGCTGACATCATGCTTTTATCACATTTACTTTTATATCAAAGTGCCTTCCACTCTCATCAGAAAGCATTACACAGTTTATAAAGCATCTAAACAATACGTGAGGGGAGTTTTCTGCAAAGAAACTCCATCTGAAGGTCACCTCTTCATTCTTGTTTGAGGGAGGATTTAAATGAACTCTCTGTTATAATCGCTGTCATTTCTTCCCTTCAAAACAAAATACGACAAGAAATATTTCTAATCCTAATCCATTTTTCTTCACTGTCTAATCCTCTTTATTGCTAAATGGCCCTGGCCTTGGTTATGCTCCCTTAGGCTACAAGTACTTTACATAATGTCAGAAAGTGTGCTTTAAGACAGTTGAAGGTCTTTTGCCAACATGAAGACCAAATCACCTGATAAAATAGTCAACTATTAGTACTCATTTGCCAGAGAAGAACCTGATATGTGTCCCACACATTTTCTAGTTCATTAGTTTTTTTGTTAATCTGGTGATTTAAAGAATCTAGAAACCAATATATCAATATATCATAAGTTTCTGCATGAACTCAAGACTTTTTATTTAGAGTAGCCTGCTGGCTACTAAAAAAAAAACTGTATAAAAACCAGCTGGTTTGCTATAGAAAGTCCAAAACCTCATTAAGATCAGTCTGACCAGGCTTGGAGACCATCTAATACCAGAAAACCCAGGTCTATGGCGGTTTAAGCAGGTTTTTTTTTTTTTTATCTTACACTCAGATTCTCAGTTTTAACATTAACTATTGTTATAATGCTCACTGGTTTCCTTTTAAAAGCAGCATTCGTGCTTTCTTCTTTGAAGTAAAAAAAAAAATAAATAGGAAAAAATAAGTTATTTTATTTCAACAATTTCAACAGACTGGTTAGAAAATGATTTAAAAATGTCAGTGTTTTTATGCATCTTCTAAATAGTCTGCAGAGCCCTGGTTGAAAATCCTAGAGTTGGAGTTTATGTATAATTTATGAGCACACTCAATTGGTGTATTTATGTGCTCTTTTGTGTAAAAATACAGTTCTTAAATTAAAAGCAGACAAGGAACTATGAAGGACAGAATATAGAAGGCGAGAAAAAGGCTGAGAGATGAAGGGTGGGGTGGAAAACATATTTTCTGGAAACTCATTCTTACATCAAAGTTGTTCCATCGCCCTGAAAGGTCAATAGCTTCTGAGTGTAGTTGTGCAGACAGCGCACGAGAACTGGAAACATGGGTTACGAGTGAGCCAATGACCTTTCTCTGCTTCCCTAGGAATCAGAAAACTGTGTTCAAACAGGAAGAACATGACTAAAGACGTGTAGGTGCACTGCAGGGCCAGCCAAAGGTCCTCAGGGACATCACGATGAGTGCCCAAGAACTGTTCTACTGACTGGACAGCTCAAGTACAGCTGTATTTCAAACGTGAAATGTTTTGTGTTGCTTAACATGTTCAGGCGATGTTGCAAAGCTTGATTTGTTTGGTTTTTGTTAGTTTTTTTCATATTTATCGATTTTTAGGGAGAAAGGATGGGTGCTTTCTCTAAAGGAAGCACGTGAGAGATTGATATTCAAGATGGGTCACATTAAGTTACTATTATGAAGGTTAAAAAACTGCATACTGGAAGAACAGCTCCAGTGAGGCAAAACCATCTCTCTTTACTTTGTAAGGTCAAATCAGTACAAAAGATCTCGGCAAAAGGTCAGATCCTAACAGAACAGCTCTGTGGGGGATACAGAGATATGCACTTCATGTAGGGTATAATCTACTGTACCTATAGGGCGATGAACATTTGCATATTCCAGGGTGTTTCAGCCAATTCAATTTGATCTTGCCTGTAATCACAATATGGTCATAAGAGTATGACATCACCACACAATTTGAGGTCGCTAAAGACTTTTATGCTCACCAGGACTACATTATTCGATCAGAAATACAGTAAATAAAGTAATGCTGTGGAAAATAATAACAATTTAAAATAAATGTTTTCTATTCGAATATATTTTACAATGTTATTAATTCCTTTGATTGCAGAGGTGAATTTTCAGTAGCCATTATTCCAGTCTCTCTTTAAATATATTAATTATTTGATCAACAGAAAGTTAAAAAGGACAATATTTATTTATTTATTTATTTTGTAACATAATAAATATCATTACTGTCACTTACAAACCATTCTGAATGCATCCTTGCTGAATAAAAGTATTCTGACCCCAGTAGTGTATTTATAGTTTGGTTTGTTGCTGTGGTACATGAACTATTTCAGATAAACCTTTATCAGATGGAATGTAAAAACCAACAGCAGTTGTTCATTTTTCATTTCGTCCTCTCTAAATAGGTGGTTCTTTGCCAGAAAAAGCTGAAATGTAGACTAGACCTTTTTCTGTTCAGGTCTATTTTTGTCTCCCTGGTCTACTTTGCAGCTAGTTTTGGTCGAGAACAACCCATTTAAAGAAAAAAAAAGTATTATATTAGCAGAAAACTCTTTAAAAAATCTTAAAATACAAATTTTAGTCCATTAAAATGTCTAGTTGATGCTACATGGAGGATAAAGGAATAGTTTATCCAAAAAAAAACTCACTTTCTGTCATCTGGTGATGCTTTTATGGTATCCTTTTACGACATAAATACTCAAGCATTTATCAAATTAATTGAAATCGGACAGGTAAGTAATGACACAATAAAATTTTTTTGATGAACTATCCCTTTAAGCAACAGTCTGTTAATACTGATTTTGAGTCCCAAATCAAAAACATATTGATGGATGGAGTATTAACCGAGGAGAACAGAAACGCGTGATCATTACTTGACCGTAACAGCCGCGAAAGGAAGTGAACAGAGAGATGGTTTAATCATCAAATAAACACAAAGCTCATCTGAATTGACAGCGACAAACACAGATTTCACATGCAATGCACACACACAAACACACAAGGGAACACAGACTCCACACACATTCACAAATGCTTCTAATATCAGCCCAAATAATAGGGCTTCAGGGACCTTGTTATCCTGTGCTTTTCTCATCCACAGCACATAAGCAGGCATCTCCATAGCTCGGCTCTGAGGCATCTCCCTGATGAAGAGGATGACACCTGTCTGATGCCACATCAACACAAACACACACGGTTATAAACTGAAAAGATATCCCAGTAATTGGCAAGCGACATAATAAGGCAAACATTTCTCCTTCCATAATCACTTTTGCCTGTTGAAACTCTTATTGCATCAGTATACCATGTATCAGTATGGGAAATAAAACTCAAAAGTTGGCCATTTTAACATTTTAAAAGTTTTTCTTTTTTTTTTTTTTTGTAGAAGCCTGGTAGTTTCTTAACACACGCATTATGAAAATTATGTTAAGCCAATCAATTTGCTGTTTTCTGAACACTGTACAGTATGTGTGCGGTATGCATCAGATGCGTAGATAACTTCACAAAGGTACCACAGATTCTCTTCCCCTCTTACGAGACAGAAGATAAAGAAATAAAATGAGTTCACGGAGGCCATTTAAAGCACACAGATCATTTAAAAGCACATTCTCTACTTTAATGTTCATTAACCAGCTCAGCCTTCCCCCATAAAAAGAAACAAATCTTTCAAAGAGCTTCAAGTCACACAGAATGTTGTCATCTGCCAGCTTGTGCTCGACATAACTTTTGTGTAACAGAGATGGAATTGCACCACTGAGACCAGACTGAAAGACTTTTGGTGGTAAAAGCTTTACTGCAGTCTGCAGTGACCTTCAAACACATTTTCCAGCAATGACTAAGGCTGAGGATTGCGAAAAGGCAAAAGCTTCATTTGTGAACATTAAATAAATGTATATAATGAATGCCAAATTGATCGTTGTACATTTATTTGAAAAAAACGATCCAGACGTTATCCACACAGGTTTTGTAAGTGTGAGCCATATTTTAATCCAGCAACAAATTAAAAAGAGAGTTGGTTATGTACCAACACACTGCAAAATGAAGTTGATCAGAATTCAGATTTTTAGGTTCATTAACTCTGGATGTGTTCAAATTAGACGGTCCTAATCTGTCTTTTCACACGATCGAATTAAGAGTGCAAATCTCAAATACAACGCAGGACACAGAAGAAATCCTAGATAACACACAGGCAAGCCCAAAACCATAATCTCACACAAATGCTCTTTTATACAGAAATCAACACACACACAACTCTCAGTTCACTTACGAATGTGGTCTGCACTGCAGCATTAAGACAAAACTTAACATTCAGGTAAAACTTATATACAGTGGTGTCAGATTTAACCATTTTATTTGGTGTTTTTCCACTAGAATCACACTACTGTAAGAGTTATATTGGGGGTTATGAGGGGGTATGACTTGAATTAGGGGATTTTGAGGAATTAGTTGTGTCTCTGATTGTGTTTTTATCTCTGGCTGCAGCTCTGTCCTCCAGTGTGGACTACATGGTAAACTGATAACCTGCAGATCAGGACTCAACGGACCTTCTGGATTAGAAGATCCCTAATCAACATACCCTACTTTATACAGGTATATGGACATGTATTTGAATGTAAGTTAAAGCATCTAGCTTTGATTTTAACAATACAAGTTAAGAAAATAACTAGAGAGGAAGGCGAAGAGCGGGCCAAACACACACAGATCATTTTCAAGAAACAGACCCCTCCACCCTTAGAGCAGATCTGTGCCAGCGGAGATTTAATGGATCCGCTAAACGCTGAGCTCGGAGCATCTGGCCAGTTTTAGGCAGCTCGTTATTCAGAAATCAATAGTGTAGAAGAAAAAAAAATCTACAGTTTTATCGGCCAACCTTATATCCGTTTGTTTTCAGAAGAAGCAGAATTTCCAATAAGGGGAAGAAAAAAAAACTGCTGGGGCCTCACAAAGCATGACATAATTTCCTGAAATGACTGTCCTCTTTTAAAAGATTAGCTTCTAAAATGGATCCTAACAGCGTGTGAGTAATGAGCACTTTGATTTCCATTTGTCGAAGATGGAAGTGGGTGCCGTATTTCTCTAATCAGCAGATGATTTTAATTTGTCTCAGCTCTCCTGCCGTCTTCAGGACTAATACTCTGCTCCCCTGCTTTAAAACACTGTCATGCAAGAATAATCGGTGCAGGTTTTGCCATGGAGGTTTCTAACACCCGGCTGGTGCTGGTGGAGGTGCAGGAGCACCACCACTCGTAAACAGCAAATCTAAAAAATACAAAATCTGAAACGACGTCATCCATCTTTGGAGAAACAGCACTGTACAATGCTTTGTGAGTTTGAGAGAGAAAAGCAGAAAGAAAGAGACACATTTTTGACAGTTAGATATCTCCTCTGGGACAAACATCTTGAAGAAGATACATACAACTCATTAAAAACAGCTCACAGCGTATCTCTGCAACATATCAGCTTTGGATGGCATGCTTGTTATTTGTTGTAGACTCCACCTCAAATTACACACACACCTGAGTTTGAGTGACAGCGTGGCTTCCTTAACGGGTGACACGGATTTACAGACAGCTTGTCAGACAGAAGAATGCACACATTTTCTGCACTGATCTGCTATAGAAGAGCCTGGCAAGGGGACAATTATTCTAAAGCATTAATGTATAATCCGAAATATAGTTCAACAATAATAAATGCAAGCAGAAGGATTCAGCATTTTTAGGCAAGATTAGCAAAATATTGCTGACTCAGTAAATAACAGGAAATGCTTTGCACTGATGTGGGTAGACAGACTTTAAAGTACATCTTTTAGTGCAGACAGGCCCTGTCGATATTGGACAGTGTACATACTGTATTTAGGCTATTTTGACAACGAGGCAGACAGCTATGAATGTCTGCCAAAAATATGCAAGTTTATACTATTATACAAGTAAAACAACAACAACAAAAATAATATTTATTCATTCAACAAGAATTTAATTGATAAAAGGCGAAAAATAAATGCTGTCCTTTTAAGCTTTTATAAAATATTTTATATATATATTTCTTGAGCACAGAATCAGCATATTATAATGACTTCTGAGGAATCATGTGACTATAAAGACTGAAATAATGACTACTTAAAAATCACCTTAGCATCAAAGGAATAAAATAAATTTTTAAAAATATTATTATTGTACTAGTTACATTTTACAATATTACTCTTTTTACTATATTTTTTAATCAAATGAATGCAGCTTTGGTAAGCAAAAGAGACTTCTATCAAAAACGGTGTCCAAACTTTTGAAAGGCAATGTACATATTGATATATACATAAAGTATGCAAAATAAAAAATAAAAAACTGAACCTGGAATTAGCTGTCAAACATACTGCTGTTTCATCACTGCTTCACATTTTAGCAAAGAATCTTTTTGTACACCAGAAACTTTTGAGCCTTGCTTGCAGAATAGTCTTTAAATGGCAAACTAATGGTTCCACCAGGAACCATTTGTCAGAGTGCTAGAAGAACCATTTGTTAACAGCGTACAACAGCAGGAGGAAAACACTTTATATACTCCTGCCCTGGTTTATTTTTTCAGTCCAAGCTTTACAGTTTAGCCTATTAAAAAGACAAACATTGACTATAAAGATGCCAAAACCACATTAACCATCTATAACTGCATTTATACAGTACATACAGTTACTCAAGGCAATGGAAATAGAAAGCCAATGCATTACCACTGCTGTCTCCATTTGTATTTTGCTTGACTACGGGTTCTTAAATAAAGACAATTACTATCTGTAACGTTCTCTCATGAGAAGACACACACAAACTGTCCCTTTTCCTCAACTACAGTATACAGATATAAGCTGGATTGCTGGCTGCCTAAAGCAATGCATGTTACTGTGACGAAGTAACAGAAAAGAGAAATCTGTGTCAATGCAACAAATTAGCTCTGAAGTGGCCCTGAGGATCTCTGAATTGGTTATTCTGCATAAATACACCTGGTTCGCACAGCAGTTTTCTTAACATATACATCAAGCCCTCAAAACAAGCAATGCATTTAAAAGAGCATGTGTGAATGACAAGCACCATCAGCAATGCAAGCAAAATTACATTTAAAAATTCATAACAAATCATAAATAATAAAGCAAGAACAAGCATTTGTAGTTTTAATGCTCAATTATAAACAGAAAACACCTTAAGACCCCAATTGAAAAAAAGATCTGCGGTGTTTTCATTTACCATATGTAACAAGTATAATGCAATTTCCTATATCAAAATTGTACTAAAATACATAAGCCTATTCAAAACAACTTTAAAGTAGGAGTTAATTAAAAATTGTGAATCTGCTGTCCTTTAACACTGTATACCTAACATTTACCTTCAGCAACACACAGAAAAGATGAACTTCATGAACTCATGCCACCAGACTTCTGAAAGCAATTTATTACATCCCATTCTCTAACACAACATGACCCACTTTCCTCCGTAAACACACACACTGAATAATACACAGGGGAATGAGCTGTTTTCATATAATAATTTTGATTACTTCAAGGCCAGGCAGCTCTGTAATTGGTCCTATGGCTGTTCCTCCCTTCAGGGGGTTTTATGCTATTAACAAAACAGTGTAAAAACTGTCCCTGACAATTACAATTTACAAAAACAAAGCAGTGAAAAGCTGTCTAGTCTATTCTTATGAACTGTGTAAGGTACAGGATGTGGGGTGTTGGATAGGTGTCGTCTTTTACTGTAGCTTTTTTGTTGTCACACACACACACACACACATCTCTGCAGCTTGCAATCTATGCCTGTAAAACCTTCCTTAACAGAGGGAATAAATAAAAACCAACATCTTACAGAAGGAGACAAAAATAGAGAAACGTGCAGAGAGACTTTATGTGAGCATGCAGGTGGGAAACTCAAGATAATTAGGCTAGTCTTTTTAAAATAAAGTCAAAGTTGTATAACATACAGACAAGTTCTCAGTGAAGCATAGTTTTGAATAAAACAGAAAATAATCTCGCTTTGTCCTTTAGTTTTTTTTTGTTTTTTTTTACTCATCCAAGAAATAATGTTGTTTGAACAAATGCACATCGACTGCCAAACCTATTATATATGCTAATCAATAAACATTTCCGAGTACATCTCTATTGCGATTATGACACGATGGCACGTAAAATTAATCATCATGAATATATGTGATAATATATAAAAAATTATCTTACCGTAAAAAAAATGTGAAGATAATTCATCTTACTGTTGGACTGTACTCGCAAAAAGCACAAAACAAACATACAGCGTTCGATTCACTAACAAATGACTCATCACTCGGTTCTTTTGATGAACCTTTTAAAAGCTATACCGGTTTGAATCAGTCTGAGGAATCGTTTGGTGAATTAACTCACTGAATCGGTCAGAGTGATTACTGAAGCAATATTTTTGGCGATGCCTCGAAATTAGCAAGCACTGAAAAAAAGTAGCCTATATAAACATATTACATCAATGATTATTTATTATTATTATTATTAATAATTTTTTATGTTACTTATTATTGATTATAATTACAACAAATTACCTTTTTTCTTTGAAACCTGGCGGCATGCAACAAAAGCTGTCGATTGAGTTTAACTACTGAACCCGGAACATTCCTTTAAAGTAAATATCCAGCTTAATTCTCTTTAGTTCCACACAATCACACACGATTCACCAAAGTGGCAGGCAAAGCAGAGTAGGTGAGAGCTGATAGAGATGAATGGATGTTTTAATGGGTGCTGACATGACCACTGCACTGCCAGTGGCATTTCAGGAAAGGACAAGGCAGACACACACACACACACACACACATATCCACAAACTTCCACTACCAGTGGGAAATTACACGTTGTCATTTCACATACATACAGGCGCATTGCTCAAATCACACATTTGGAAATCAGGTGCTAGAATTATTCAGCAGAGCAAGTGTATGAATCTATTTGAGACACACAGGATTGTTTGTCCTCTTGCTTTCAGTTCACCACAGCAATCATCAACCAACCTCACTGTTTGATTCTGAGATACACTGTGCAGCAAGTGAAACAGTGCAGCCTACAGGTCTTTGAAACTACTACATGCAGGTTTCCATATGTCCAGTCAAGCTTAGTGATCCAGCAGGCATTATAGATCACCCTTCTGCACACTATCACACAGAATGATCACATCCATCATATGAGACCTAGGCTGACCCTGAGCACTGGATTTATGTTCAAGGATTAATCAGCTGTCCTAACTGACCTATTGTTCACCAGAGAGCTTTCTGCACATTCCATTGTTTGCTATCTACAGATGAGGACGCTCAGCCAGTGAAAAAAAAAGAAAGAAAAAAGGAATGCTCTGTGATGCACGGCCAATGATCCCATCCGTTCCCATTTTTCACTTGCACGGAATTTTACGGAGCCAGGAAGAGGAAGGATAGACACACACAGGGGAGCACATGCAAATACTGCCACCGTGACTTGGAGAGTGTTACTGTTTTGCTGCAGTGCTGATAACAACAGTTTCCACCAGAGAGAGATTAATAAATCTGCTGGAAAGCAAAGGAATGTCGCAATGCGAGCTAGATGATTGGGATGAGACTCGGATTTAGCAGGTGTGCTGCGTTCGTGATGAAGCTCTCCATCGAAATCCAGCAGTCCAATGCAGGGTCAGTCCGGCATAGCATTTGGACAGGAGATGAGTTTAGGCCTGTGGAATTGAGCTTACCACATGATTTTCTGATACAGACAGACTCATAATGAACAGAACAGAAAGAATGGATTAGAGGGATATTGAACCCTGGAGACATAAAAGGCAGTTTGGATAGAATTGAGACCTTCAGATCTGAAAGTATGAAGCCAAGCCAGAGGACAACGAGTAAGGACTATCCAAAAAGAGACCATTCATTTTGCTTCAGCTATTAATCACTTATTCATTTCTGGAACTACTTGTGATTTTTATACAGTATAACCAATGATTAAACACCCATTGACTTAAAAGTATGCTCCCGGAAAGTTTGTATTTATGAGTTAGAAAGATGTTGTTAGGATGTCAGGTGCATTCATGTCAATTTGGTCCAAGCAAGATGGTGATGTACCCTTTCTGCAAACATTTTTGAAAGATTTTTAAACACTATAAAAACTTTGCTTTTTATGTTTTCATTCAATGTTTGAAGGTGCTGTACATTTAATTGTTAGCCTACATATATTGTTTATAATATTTTATTTTGTACATAACATTATTTAAACACATTTACTATCAATACAGATTTTGTAACATGTTTTCTCACACCAACTCAAAGACTTGAGGGTTTACAGGGTAAAGTTCTGACTTTCTCACTCATGATCTTGTTCATGTGCTTTCTACTTTTAAATATGATCTTTCTGACATGACTCGAATGCATCATTAAGACAGCAAGATTTTTCCATTTTCTGAAGAAAATGGGTGTTGTTTTGCAGTTGCTACAGTGTTCTGGGTGGTTGCTTGCTGGTCAGAGTCAATAGAGTCTCAAGTCTCTCTGATATTTTAATTAATAGAAACCAGCACTATAATTAGCAGGGAATTATGATACAGAAGAATGCCTGTGTTTCTGCTACCAGGATGCAGTGACCATGAAAGACAGCAATATGCAATTTGAGTCAGTGCCAGTTTGCTTGGGTTGCATGCATGAAACTCCAAAAATGGGCTTTGGAAAATGGAGGCATTTTCCCAGAAATCTCATTGATTTATCATATCAGTATTTTCTTAAAATCACTAATGTTCAAATATTTGAATCAGTAAGTTCTCTGAAGGAAATTAATGCTTTCATTCAGCAAAGATGCATAATAAAAACATTAAAGACATTAAAGGCTTTTATAATTTTACAAAGTATTTCAATTTTTTTTATGTGGTTCTCAATTTAAAAATGTATATATTTTTTAAATGCAATCAATCAAAGAATAAAATACAATTAGTCCACAAAATATTTAGCAGAACAACTCTTTTTACTGTATTTTATACCAATACAAATATTTTTAAATCTTACATTTGCATTAACATGCTCAAAACCACTCAAAAAGGTGCTTCTTTATAAAAACCACATCATAGTATTATAGATGAATTTTTCATGAAGAAATCATATCAGGATACATTTTTACTTTAAAGGGCACATTTGTATGTCCTGTAAGTATATGCACAGATGGAATCTATGGGTTTTCTGTTTTCTGCATTGATTTGAGGGATGAGTCCTGTGGGATTGATTTAAAATTGGTAAAATGAGATCACCACGATATTATTTGTATCTCAAAACATGATCAAATGAACAACACACAATGGATGTTTATATACCACAAACCTTTCTGTTTCAAGAGTACACAGGCTATCATGGAGATGGATCCATCACAGAATATCATGCTTTTTCATATTCTCCACTGATCTCATCAATAAAGAAGTTCGGTATGTGTACTGTGCGTGCTTTGGAAAGAAAATGCACAAGAGTTGCATGCCATCGCAAGAAAACTGCAGGCAGCTGTATAGATTTCAGATGTTCCATAACATTCAGCTGGATATGACGTGATATCAACTGAATCTGTCCCTGCATACATCTGTCTGTTATTTCAGACAACATTTGAGGTTCTCCGGACCATTCTGTGCTATTATAATTCATCCAGTATGCTTGCGTTTTAAAAAACATCCACCAGTAATATGTTTCCCATTGATATTATGCTATTTTGAGGATTTTGTGCTTGGTTTGAGGTGAAACACTGTAGATTGCTCTATCAGGAAGAACAAGACGAGTCCTATCTGTCCTTGTAGAAGAAAGCGAGGAGGGAACAAGAGATAGCAGCAGGTGGGAATGGAGAGCAGGTATATTTAAAGCATGAGGGATCAGGCCGGAACAGCAGGAAGGCCTTTGGCGATGTGCTATTCCTGAGTTATGGCAGCCACTTTTTTGATCATCAAGACTTGCCAGGGAGTCAGCACTCGCTTCCATTTCTTATTGAGCGATAACTCACTGATAGGCCTTCATACATATATGCACTGTTATCAAAGTATGTTCTACCATCTCATTATTTATCAGTGTTGGATAAAATGCATACATCTTAATGCATTTATTGGGTTTAATTATTTATATACATAACAAATATATCTGATATTCAGTACAAATTGCTTAATTATTATTGTAACACTTCAAATTGTTTCACTTGCTCACTAATAGATCTCCTGCAGTGAATGGGTGCCGTCAGAATGAGAGTTCAAACTGCTGATAAAAACATCACAATAATCCACAATTAAGTGACACATCTCCAATCCAACATTGATGCCTTGTATAGAGCAAATGCTGCTTCCTCTATCTATATTGCTTTCTCCAGTGAAAATGTCCTCTTGTCCGAATCAGGAGAGAAATATGCACAGATCAAGCAACATTTACCAGCGAAAACAGTCCAAAAAGCTCCGAAAAGAAGTAGTTATAAGTGGTTTAAAGTTAAGGGTCCTTTAAAGTTTTTGTTTCCTTCACAAGACGTTAACTGATGGAATGGAGACATGTCCTTTACTTGTGGATTATTGTGACGTTTTCATAAGCTGTTTGGACTCTCATTCTGATGGCACCCATTCACTGCAGAAGATCCATTAGTAAACAAGCCATGTAATGCTACATTCCTTCAATCTGAATCTGTTCATTTGTTATCTTAATATAGTCATTATACCATTTTTAATCTGCTATATCTATATTCATTACCCTTTTTTCTTTGGCAGCTTTTTATTTCCTCTCTGTAAAAATTATCTTCCTGGCTAAATAATAACAGAGGCTCATATCTTACCAAGCTTAAATAACAGCATTCATGTGTGCATTGGGATTCCCTCATCGTTCCTTTCCCATCTATTAGAGCCTACAGGCTAAATAAAAATGCAAATGAAGACACATTGTGCATTAGCAGGGAAAGAGACGCACACGCTCACATAGTGTTAAGGTAATAGTTTTTAGAGAGGGAGAAAACTGGATAAACACTTTAATTGGTCTCTCTAAATGCTTTAAAAACATATACATTTACTAAAACACACCATCATTGCAATCGTCTCGTTAAAGTTGACCTCATACTGTGATTGATAAAATGAGTTATTTGCTGCATGCCCACTAAGAGCTGGTCAATAGCAAGCCATAAACTGACTCTCTGTGTGATTTTGACCCAAGAGATGATGAAAAAACATCTGCACTGAAAACATCATTTTGATCAGCAACATGTCTCTTTAAACATACAGTCAATATATATATATATATATATATATATATATATATATATGTATATATGTGTGTGTGTGTGTGTGTTTTGGACAGTCTTCTTGCATTTGAAATATATTCATACTTCAAATATGCAACTTCAAATATACTTCAAGTATGCAACTTTAAAATTAGATTTTGCAACGTAAATTTATAATATAATATAATATTAGCTCGAAATGCTGGGATAAGCTTCAGCTTTAGAATAGAATAGAATAGAATAGAATAGAATAGAATATGCTTTTAGCTTTAGAAGCCAGAATAGGATTTAGCATCCTTATGACCTAGCAATTAAAAATATATCTCAGTCTTGTATATAAGTATTGCAGTTTATGTTGCAAAACTTTTATTTACAGATGACATGGCTACTTTTGAATGGCCATCAGTGGAGAAAAAAGATTTCTGCCTGACTATTGGCACATTATCCACACAGTCACATCCTTTATGGCCTCCAATCGTTTACAGTTTGTGATGAGAAGTTAATGATGGATCCAATTTAGTTATTGTGCCTAAAGCAATCATGTACATATGCATTTTATTAAATATCTCACATCGCCTTGCTTCCAAAGCATTTGCTTATGTATACTTGTATCAACTCAGGTAAGTAAAAATACTTCAAAAGAGAAAGATATTTGCTTTAAGTTGTCAGTACCGAAGAAGGCAAGTAAGGAAAGAATGAGACTTGAAGTCAAAAAGATGTGGATGATGCAGAGGCTAAACCTGGAGGTGTTGGAAGAGGAACGGATCTAATGTGTGTTTGATATACCTGAGGCGATGTATAAACCTCAGGGTAGCACACGGTGTGAAGTGGAGGATGCATCAACGCAAATAACTCTTCAAATCTGAGCTGAGTCTGTAGCCCCGCTCTCCCAGGCCCAAAACTGTCTGTTACTGTTAATGCAAACAGCCAATCCGGTTAAATCTTCCCGTTCTAGAATAAACAGCCTGGGCATCACAACACATCTCAAAAAATGTAGACACAGCATCGCTCAGCCTGCCCTCATCATCAGGGTATACAGACATACCCACACAAAAACACATTAAATATTAATGCCAGTATTGGAAAGAGAGAAACACACTTAATGGACAATCCAGGGCGGTTTGAATGATTCATTAAGTATGTGTTAGTGTTTTTGTGCACATGCAGACAAACACTTTCTCTTTCTCTCTGGTTCTCTAAGTGGACTTGTTACCTGGAGCGGGGAACCCATCATGGGGCTCGTAGAAGAAAGTTTGGTGGTGCTCTTACAAAGGCTTATAAAAAAAAGTTTCAATGTGCAATATGAATGAAACTCAACGTGAGATTGAGAGTCAGAAGACATGAAAGAGCCTCCAAGTTCCAACAAGCAGCGCCTCACTATGGGAGCATTATTCGGAGGTCTGGATCTGAGAGACCCTGAGAAGACCTCCAGAAAAACAGAAGGAGAGGGAAAAGCGGAGTACTTGTGTATTCTCTTCTTGTACTCGGACCAAACCCTAGGGAGCTGTGCAATCCCGTTGTCTAATGTAGCACATCAAATTCAAGTCAGTAATGCAAGCTAAGCAGAACGCTCTGATCCCACAAGTCTGTTTTTTTCCCTTTTCAGTGTCAATGAGGTAGGTTTTAAAATGCAAGGGAAAAAAGACAAAAAAATGATTTTCAGAAGCAAATGTAATGACTTTAGTGAGGCTTGGTCTGTGTTTATCAGCAAGAGTATATTTTAGCTGTTACGGGACAGGGCGCAATACAACAGTTTATGAGTAAAATAAAGCCTTTGGTAACCTAACTTGATGATACTTTTATGTTTTTTTCTACAATGTAAATTATGCACATCCATAAACAAAACACAAATTTTGAAGCAGTAATGTTCATTTTGATGAACGTTTTTAATAAGTAACTTGATAAGAATGTTTGCGTTCATTGAGTGTGTGCAGTTTACAATGTGGAACAAAAACGCAAAAGTAACGTCAAGTTATATATACCACAGGCTTTATTTTAGTCATAAATAAATAAATAAAAATGTTTTAAAACCCCATAGGAAAATCTCGGCGAATTACACTTCCTGCTTCTGACGTCATAGTTCCCTCACTCCATACTTAACATTTCTGCTGCTGGTTACCCACCAAATGTAACTTCCTCAAAGATGATGTCACTAAAGAACTGGTTTTTGTTATATTATAAAACTAACGGGGATTGAAATGAATATTGAGGACATATTTCCAAAGAAAGTGTAAAGTTTCAAGATGTAAAAAGAGGAGAAAAACACCTGAAATGAGTCCTAAAAAAAAAAAAAATGATGCATTTATCAGACGAATTTATCCAAAGCAAGTTATAGTGCATTCAGGCTAACATTTTTTACCTAAAATATATTCCCTGGGAATTGAACCCACAACATTGCACTGCTAACACAATGCTCTACCACTTGAGCCACAGGAACACTAAAGGGTTAATTCATCCAAAAATGAAAATGTCACTGTGTTGTTCCAAACCTGAATGACATTATTTATTATTTCTTCTCCTGCAGAATATAAAAGAACAGAAATGTATCTTTTTTTTTCATTCATACAATGGAACATAAAAAGGTTCCTCAAAATATCTTCTTTTACCTTCTGCAGAAGAAATAAAGTCAAAGAGCTTCGGACAGGCATGACATTTTTAGGTTGCTTATGCCTTATATTTACTGCCATATTTTAAGAACGTTCAAGTAGAATCCTTTAAGATGGTAAAATGACAACATAAACTCTAAATTATATTACTTAAAATGCACTCTTATAGCCAATGGATTGTGATATAAGAAAACTAATATGAGTTCTAGTTTAAAAAATTGTGAGATTGATATTTTAGCACTGAAGTACCTGCAGCTTATGCAGCACCCAATCTGTCATGGTTTTTAGTCAAGCTGGACAGAAAGATCAGCATTTGGCTGTTAGTCTGTCACTGCAGCCTGCAGGCAATAAACTCTATTATAAAGTACCAGCAGTTTTGAGTTTTCCATGATTCTTTCTATCCATTTCACAGCACAGGCCTCAATAGATCCTTTCCTTTGATTCTCTCACAGGCTCTCAGACAAAGTGATTCATTCAATAGACTGTTCAATAATGGTTTGGCCTTAAACGAAGCACTGTTTAGTTTCCATGAGATTTCAGTCCTCTAAAACATCCCTTTGACTTGTTATGTGCCAGTATTGACTGTGGTATTTTTCCCACGCAGGCCAGAGATGGTGGAACAGATCAACGTTGATGCTGAAAATATTTCAGGGACTTTGCGCAACATTCATGATTCAGGAAAGGTTTAACTTACTGTATCTTTAGATTGTGGTTCTCAACTGGAGGGTCACGACCCAAAGATGGATAACTTTTTCCTGTACTACTTCCTCCTTGTCGCTCCATCCTACATCTGCTGCGGTTTGTTTGCCCATGAGTCTCATCACCTGCCAGAAGCCAAACATGGTGGGAGGATGGATGTTATATTTATAGCATCATACATACAGGTCAAGTTTATCAAGTCTGTAAAATCACAAAATAAATGCAAACTAATTTGTCCCCGCAGCTTTAGTCTAATCAGCCAAGAGTTGAACCCGGGTCTCTGTGGCCTCATAGCAAGATACTTTTCTCTTCACAGTGGAAAATATGTAAAAATGCAACAATATAAATTGGATATTTCATATACATTAACAAAAAAGAATGACTGTCAATATAAATATACAGTACTATACATTTTATATGATAACAAAAAAGTGTGAAACAACTGAAAATATGTCATATTCTAGGTTCTTCAAAGTAGCCACCTTTTGCTTTGATTACTGCTTTGCACACTCTTGGCATTTTCTTGATAAGCTTCAAGAGGTAGTCACCTGAAATGGTTTTCACTTCACAGGTGTGCCCTGTCAGGTTTAATAAGTGTGATTTCTTGCCTTATAAATGGGGTTGGGACCATCAGTTGTGTTGTGCAGAAGTCAGGTGGATACACCGCTGATAGTATTTTGTAATTTGTATTATGCCATGAAAAAAAAAAGCAGTAAACTTAACTAAACTTTGAAAGTGTCCCCAAGTACAGTCACAAAAACCATCAAGCGCTACAAAGAAACTGACTCACATGCGGACCGCCCCAGGAAAGGAAGACCAAGAGTCACCTCTGCTGCGGAGGATAAATTCATCCGAGTCACCAGCCTCAGAAACCGCAGGTTAACAGCAGCTCAGATTAGAGACCAGGTCAATGGCACACTGAGTTCTAGCAGAAGACACATCTCTAGAACAACTGTTTCAGGCCTTCATGGTAGAATATCTGCTAGGAAACCACTGCTAAAGAAAGGCAACAAGCAGAAGAGACTCATTTCGGCTAAAGAAAACAAGGAATGGACGTTAGACCAGTGGAAATCTGTGCTTTGGTCTGATGAGTCCAAATTTGAGTTCTTTGGTTGCAACCACCGTGTCTTTGTGTGACACAGAAAAGGTGAACGGATGGACTCTACATGCCTGGTTCCCACCGTGAAGCATGGAGGAGGAGGTGTGATAGTGTGGGGGTGCTTTGCTGGTGACACTGTTGGGGATTTATTCAAAACTGAAGGCATACTGAACCAGCATGGCTACCACAGCATCTTGCAGCGGCATGCTATTCCATCCGGTTTGCATTTAGTTGGACCATCATTAATTTTTCAATAGGACAATGACCCCAAACATACCTCCAGGCTGTGTAAGGGGTATGTGACCAAGAAGGAGAGTGATGGGGTGCTGCGCCAGATGACCTGGCCTCCACAGTCACCGGACCTGAACCCAATCGAGATGGTTTTGGGGTGAGCTGGACCGCAGACAGAAGGCAAAAGGGTCAACAAGTGCTAAGCATCCCTCGGGGAACTCCTTCAAGACTGTTGGAAGAGCATTTCAGGTGACTACCTCTTGAAGCTCATCAAGAGAAAGCCAAGAGTGAGCAAAGCAGTAATCAAACAAACGGTGGCTACTGTGAAGAACATAGAATATGACATATTTTCAGTTGTTTCACACTTTTTTATGTATATAATTCCACATGTGTTCATTCATAGTTTTGATGCCTTCAGTGTGAATCTACAATTTTCATAGTCATGAAAATAAAGAAAACCCTTTGAATGAGAAGGTGTGTCCAAACCTTTGGTCTGAACTGTATATATGGTGTGTGTATATATATATATATATATATATATATATACCATAACTATTACGTACATTGTATGTATACTGCATATAGAATAAAGTAGAGTATACTTTTAAAAGTGAAAAGAAAATGACATAGACTGTGTGTTAGGGCTGGACAGTTAATCTAAATTTATTTCCAGTTATGATTTTGGCTTGCAACAATCATGAAAACAAGACAACTGGGATCAAATTATTATTCTGATGCATTTATTTTACATTTTAAATTTCGTATGCAGCTGAATTATATTTGAAGCTTTTTTTTATGATTTTTTAAAGTTTTTTTTTTCTTTAATTCTGTGAGTAATCATGTAACTGTTGTCTTAGTATCGATCAAAATTATTTGCCATAATTGAGAAGCCCCACTAATCAAATGTCAACTTGGATAGGTTTTATGATATGACGTCACCCCCCCCCCCCCCCAAAAAAAAGAAAATTAAATGCATTAAAAAGAAGTTTTATGAATGCATTAAATAGAAGTTCAGATAAAAAATAAAAAATAAATGATTACTGACTACATATATTTAACTAGCTTTTATTTAATATTAAACATAAGGAAATTAGTTTGCTTTCAATGTTATGAATAATTTTTCTATTTTTAAAAAATATATATTTGTTTAATATTACATTTGACCATTTTTGTTTCTTTTTTATTAAATACCATTACCACTGTTGCTATAATTATTTTTTATTATCATTTTTAAATAGTACAAAAAATAAAGAATTTGGTTCCTTTTCGTGTGACTTTTCGAGTCCTGAAGCAAAACCAGTTTAGAGCCAGTGTTTTAGATGTCATCTATATGACATATATTAACTACATATTATATTCAAAAGACATCCGATCATTCCATGTAATGTCCCATATCGGCCAGAATTATTTAAAACATAGCTGCTATTATGGTTAATAATTGTGGGTGTTAATTTATAAGCCTCTCTTCCCAGCCCTAAACCAGAGGATAATCTGTGGCGTACTAGAAAGGACAGGGCTGACATCCTGATTTTTTTTTTTTTTTTTTTTTTTTTTCATTGGGAGCAGTCACATTACATTTGTGTCCTACTGATTTGCAGACACAATGGGATCCCTATTAACAGGCCACAGCTGGAGATCTGGGCCCTGATGATTGAGTGATCTTTGAAAAGAGAGAACATTTGACAGATCCAAGGCCACCACTGAGATAAGAAGCCAGCAAGCTTTAGATTCATTATAGTTTCTCTGAAAAGCTGATAGAGAGCACTGAAAATGTCATAACTGATTTAATTGGTTATAGCATGTAGTTGTGTTTGTATCTTTTTCTTTTCATAACCCAAGTTCTCCTTGTTGAGAAGCATTCATTTAACAAAAGCCCAGGTGATGCAACTTATCAGACTGTTGCGCTCAATGCAGCAGCATGTAAATCTTTTCATTAAACCAGACAGCATGTCCTGCCAAACTGATATGTGAATTGTATTAAACAGATCATAAAACCAAGCTCTGATACTAAAGAAAGCCTTATAATGAGCTCCTATTTCTCTCTGTTAGGTCAATTACCTCGTCTGTCCATATAGAGCAAAAGATGTGTTTAATACTCAGACATGCATCTAAGTATCACAAGATACTTAAATAAAAAAATAAAAAAAATGTCGTAGTTTTTGGAATAATCAGCTCTGTGAATATGGTTGCCAAAGTATCCAGTCTGATTCTCAATGCTGTGAAAGAGATAACAAGATTACAATTTTCTTCTTCTCAATTCTTCAGCCACAGCTCTGTAAACGGAGGAGGCTGAATCAGACTCTTTTTTTATTATAATGCATTGTATAAAATAGGTATTGTGAACCAACAATGAACAATCACTTTTACATCATGCGTTATTTTATGTGTAGCCTATTGTTAATTTATAAAAATATAAAGGCATCTTTGAAAATTAATATTAAACTAGATTAATAAATGCTGTCAAAGTATTGTTCACTCTTGTCATTAATTATAATCTATTTTTGCAATAAAATCTCTGTTCTGACTGATAAAGCAGTAAGAGATGCAACAGTGCCCTCTACTGATCAAACCTTGCGATTACATTTGACTCTATATCAACGTGCACGAACGTACCTGCTTTGCCATGCTCTTTTTAATTATTATTTAACCACCATACCAACAACCATTATAGGATTATTTTTTTTTTCTCACAGATAAGGGTTTGTAATGACCTAAGGTTTTATTTTATTTTATTCCTCGTCCCCTCAACCAGCTCAATATGTGGAGCTCAGAAGAGATTCCGAAAATAATCGAATAGTTTCATCAACATTGGGAATCAAAATATGCAATACACTCATTATAGCAATCTGCCGTATTCACTGTAGCCAGGTGTTTTTGAAAATTCGAAACAGATTCGAAGCACTTTCGAAGTACTTTTTTGGGGTAATCTACGTTTAAACATTCTGAAACTTTGGTAAACATGCAGAACTTGAACTATTTTTTATACATTTTGTAGTAGCTATGTTAGTGCTCATACTAATATCTATCTATCTATCTATCTATCTATCTATCTATCTATCTATCTATCTATCTATCTATCTATCTATCTATCTATCTATCTGTATTAGAAATACCCAGCTAACAATTATTCTACTCGGAACGTACCCTTAAAGTTATAAAAATATAACCTACAGCTAAGGTTCCCAGAACATTCTCCTAAAGTTATCAAATTAAACCTAACAATAACATACAGGGAACGTTCCTAGAACGTTCTTGTTTGGTCAGCCCACCAAACAACTATTGATTTTATTGTGTTACTTTAGGCCTATACTTCCAACTTAAATATAATATTATTTATTAAGTTATTTAATTTAACTATATTAAATTATTTAACTATGATAATATTTACAAATTATGGAGTAAACAAACAATTTAAATATTTATTTTGTGAAATTTGTACATGACTTAAGACTTTCCCTGAATCGTGGTGTCATTTCCAACACAACCAGATATTTTACCAGGTATTTCTTAAAAACAGAAATTTGTTTCTGAAAGCAAGTTTTCATTTATAGTATGATCCTTTATCTATAGGTAATTGAATGTTATTTAAAATTATTTTGTCCTCCATAACTCATTAACATAAACAAAGATTTTGTTTGCCATTATCTGCATTTACATATGTCCACTTTGTAAGAAGGAGTATGTCTACCTTCAGCAGCATCTTAAAAAATCACACCACTTGGCAAACCATGAGGAGCTCCGCCTCATCGTTCTTTACAGCTCTGGGCTGTAATTTTTCAAATGTATAAGCATTATTGTTTAATTGTTTAATTATACATGTATGAAATGTTAATGAAAAGTACATATTTTCATTTATTTTTAGCATTAACAGCACATTGAAATGCCCTCATTGTGACAAGTCTCTGGTTCGCCTGGATAAACATTTCACTTTCTTCCACAACCTGAGTATAAGTTGTTTATTTTACGTAATTGCATTCTCATATGAATATATGTCAGTACATCTTAGAGTATGTTCTGTTTGTCAGGCTGTGGACTGTCAGGCACAACTAAAACGTGCCAAACAACCAAAGGTGCAGGAACTCCTTGCCTCATATCTATATCCACCAATGCTGACAAGCCTGGATGTGCAAATGAGCAACAAATCTGAGGAACAACCAGACGTCCCCCAGAATGTTCCAGCAGCCCCTGCCAATGATCCCACAGCTCCTGTAGACCAGACAGCCACGAAAATACATAACGCGACAAACTGCAGATATCTTAGCTCTGAGCGGAAGGATAAGGGCCATGATTAGGGCGCCTTCCAGGTGTTAAAAGAAAAGTATTTCATATTCATTCACTACATTTAAAGTCAAAAGTATAGATACACCTAGCAGAATCTGCAAAATGTCACCACCGAAACATTATAATTGTTTCGGTAGTGACAAAAAGGAACTTATAATCCTCATATTTAAGGAAATAAATAAAAGTTTAGTACAATTATGCATTTTTTGTTGATGTGTGTATATAGTGTTTTAGTATGTAATTTAAAATTCTGTAATGTGATGTGGTTGCTACTAAAGCATCCCTGTCACAACCGAAAATGTTCAGTCACTACATAAACATGGGACATTTTAATAAGATTTTAGCAAAATCTTAATAGGTCAATATAACGCATCTAATTAAATTACTATTACCGTGTTCTGGTTTGACAAATTTGGGGGGAGGACAAATATTTCTAAACTTTATGAAAATACAATATGAGAATTAACTGCACAATTACTAGAAATGTGTACCATGGAAATTCTACAATTTGCATACTGTACATACACATTTTTGGGGAAAGGACGTTTTCCCTAGACGTTTCCAAATCTGACTTTGGACCAATTTTGTAGAATGGCCCATATATATATACGATACGATACACTAACATTCAAAAGTTTTGGGTAAGATTTAAAACATTAGAAGAAGAAATTCAAACTTGTATCCTGCAAAGATGCATTAAATGGATCTAAACTGCCAGTAAAGACATCAAATTACAAAAGATTTCAAATAAATGCTGCTAATTGAACTTTTTATTCATCAAAGAATCCTGAAAAAAAAAATTCTATCACAGTTTCCACAAAAATATTAATCAACAAAAAGATTTTTGTGGAAACCAGCAGCAGTTTTTTATGAAAAGAACCATTATTAAGAGCACCAGTTATAATTGATAATACCTAAGCAGCAAACCAGTATATTAGAATGATTTCTGGATCATGTGACACTGAAGACTGGAGTAATGATGCTGAAAATTCAGCTTTGCATCACAGGAATAAAATACATAATTATAGCAGATTATTATTTGAATTGTAATAATATTTCACAATATAACTGGTTTTATTGTATTTGCTGCACTTTTGATCAATTTTTGCATCCTTGTTGAATAAAAATATTAATTTTAGTGCTGTCAAATTATTATTTGAGATTAATTGCATCCATAATATACGTTTTTGTTTACATAATAAATGTGTGTATACTGGTTATATTTATTAAGTATATATAAAAAATACAAACACATGCATGTGTGTGTGTGTGTGTGTGTATATATATATATATATATATATATATATATATATATGTATATATATATATATAGATATAGATATAGATATAGATATGTTGTTTGTTTACTAAGTATATATATATATATAGCGTAATAAAAAATATGAATATAAATGTATAAACGTAAATAGTTTCAAAATATTTACTGTATTTGTGTGTATTTATAAATACATAATCAATAAATAATAATAAAAATTATTTTGGATGCAATCAATCGTTTGATACCACCAATTAATTTATTTCTTTTTTTAATATTACACCAAACTTTTGAATGGCAGTATGTTACAGTATATAAAATGGATGACAATAAGAAATGTTATTAATAATTATTATTAATCAATAATAACTGATAATAATGGAGCACCAAAGCATAGTATAATAAGGTCTGAAGTAAATATGTTTACTGAAGTAAATATGCTGCTGAAAGGAATAAATTACATTTTAAAATATATTAAAATAGGAAACAGCAGTTTTAAATTATAATATTTCATTATTTTACTGTATTTTTGTTCAGTAAATGCAGAGTAGGTAAACATAAATAACTTCATTTAAAAATTTAGTATTTAAAAACTTCAAGTGGTAATGTACACAGTATATAGGCTATGTGTGTAATATAAAACTAAGAAAATTTCAAACATTTTTAATATTGTGATTTTCTAGCCATCTTTTCTAACTGTAATTCAAAGGTCAAGACACAAAGCCAGTTTCCTCATGCCAGTGAGGACGAGCTGCCAGACCGATGCACGATTTCTCAGAGGACAGTCTGATCAAACTACATGCGTTTAATAGCAGAAAATACAGGATTTACATGAATAATCTTTTTTATTATTATTTATTTATTTATTTTGTAGCAAGCCTGAGAAAATACAACATCTATCTGCATCATGCAAAATGCATCCAAGAGGAAATCTTAAAGCAGGAATCTCAATCATCATCCCCAAAATGCTCTTACATGGGCTCATTCACCCACTCAAACACACGCTCATGCTTGTGTCCTTGACAGGGTCATTGCTAAATCTCTTTCTGAGCTGCAGTGCTAAATATGCAAGAGAAGACCAGCACCTGAATGTTAATCAGCTCTGCCTGACTCCTCGTCTTTACACGGCTCACTGCCTGTGGACCTCCAATACTGGCTCTCTGAACATGATGGATGAAGCTAGACTGATGTGCTGTCACATGTCCATGCCACTCCAAAGATAAATACGTAACATGTCAACCAGGTTCTGAAAGCTTCCGTTTATTGTTACAGCATTGTTTCAGGGCATTTTATTATTTGCTGCTTCTCTTTTCTTCTGTCATACGATCTTTTTCTTGGAATCACAAGCTTGTGTTTTTGCTGTTAATGCAGTACAGCTTTCTTTATTGGTGTTTTCTTATGTAAATATGAAACCAATAAAGGTAGACATAAAAATGCCACTATCTCTTTCTTTGTTGTATTATTGCTAGGAGTTAGTTAAAAAAGAAACAATCTTTGATTGTGGTGTTATGCAAATGTGTGCATTAAATATTATATAATTGCATGAGAAAGTGAATGTTTTATAAAGCTATAGAACATAAATTCCAAATAGACTTAGAAAGGTTGCTTTTATTTATTTTCCTCAATAAAATGTTAAAGTATGAGATGTTTTAAAGTTAGTCCACTAGAGGGCAGTAGGTGAACGTTCAGAAAATATGAATTATGTTGTTCTTTATTGATATTTGAATACGTGTTATAAAATAAAGTTGTATGAAATTATATTTAAAATATTATATTATATTTTAAATATCATTAGCATGAATGTGCATTACAGATGTAGGCCTAAATGAGGTTAATTTTGATTTAACATAGGCCTATTTATTTTTAAATCCTTCCGTTTGGTCACAGCCAGTTGCACGAAATGGCATTTAACGTTAAGTCACTTAAGGTTTTTTGTAAGTAATAGCAAACAATAAGAAGAAAGTAATTATCAATTTTCAGGGTCATGCCGCCAGTGACCGCAACTAACAGATTTAAATATGTTTATTCTGTCTCTGTGGAGAGCTCTTCACATCAAGTGTGTTTGATTAGCAACACCAGTCATTCAAACTTCCAAACATGAACAAATCCTTCAGCCAGGGTGGTTTTTGCTGTGGCAGCAGGTTTGTGGAAGTGCACCGAAAGCCTTTGTAAACATTTCGTGAGGCGCGCTTCTTTCCCGCGGATTCCCACGATACTTCCGCCACGTCTGGGTCTCTGGTCTAACACTGCGCTGACAGGATCGCCATTGTTTTTGCTCTCCCTGAAGCACCCGGCTCACTTCAAGGATAAATGTGTCTGTTGGTGACCTAGTAAAACTAACAGCCGGCCAGGCTTGTGCTCATTGTGTCAGAGCGGCAGAAAGAGGCCCACAGTAACAGTTCTCTACACACACACAAACTCATTAGTCAGAGCAGTTATTTTCAATGTACACCAAGTGTTTGTCTTTGTCCTAAGCTGTATTAACTCCATCTCCAGCTACTATGCTAACCTACAGTAGTTCACAAAAATAGCTAAAATTTAACATATGTTGGAACTCAAAGGCACAATAGCCTATGTATGATTTCTTTTATTAAAATATCCAAAAAACAGAAATTGTGTTCTCCATTATCCCTAATGTTTCAAAGAATGTTTAAATCCAGAAAAAAATAAGCAATTTAACTAGTGACACTGACCATGTCCATAGTGTCTTTGTGTAGCCTGCCCAGTGACGTCATAACCCCTCGATTTCTGTTTTAGTTTTGTAGAAAATATGGAAACATCAAAGACGTTTTAATATGTTATGCGTTTTAATAGACCGGTGACGACCGCACCGAGTAGCATTATAACAGATTTTTAAATGTATTTAGTATGATAAAAAAGCGCAGCTTTCTCCCCCCACATACAAATGACTGGAATGAGCAAAAGAGTTTGACTGTGGCATAATAAAGCTCCACTGCTTTCGAGCTTGTGTGTCACGCTCGTTCAAAAGCCTTGTTTCGCTTCGACAGCTTTCAGCCTCACCCTGCTTTATCCTACTACGTTAATAAGTCATTAGCTCCTCCATGAACATGATTTCTGAGTCCTTTCGGATTGCATCGACTGTGGGGACGAAGATGACAACTCCGATGATTCCATACTCAGTCATGGCTTCATCATTCTACGCCTTTGTTTCTTTGTTTGTCTTGAATATGTGTCCTCTAGCGCCGAAGAATTACATGTTGTGCCTTTAAATGTCATAAATTTGTGAAACCACAATTATGGTGCGATCAATTTAATGAAACATCACAGGCAAAAATGTGTGTTGTCAATAGACGCTTAAGGAACTGCTCACATATAATCACTAAAACCAAGCAAATTTCTGTTGGTCAGCACTGCAAATTTGTGCGAAAACTTAAAGATAAGCAATAACCGGATAAGGAGAAGTTTTTTGCCCTCATGTTAATCTCAAAGTTACGTGTATTTTTACTGAAATTACTGCATTTCCCCTTCAAAATTTCGCCAAGCAAAAGTTGTGGTCACATTATTGAAATTTTGTAGGCAATAAAGTTCTGAAAAGTGAAGCCAAAACATTTTGCCCCCTGGTGGAGTATACGTTGCAGTATAGGTCATAAATTATTTGATGCTATAAAAATGGGGTGATTGGGTCTGCGCAGACTCAGGTTTCGAATGACGTCATCGGCACAAGATGACAGCAAATCTGGGATATTTTGACTTCACTCTTATATAATGGAAGGAAATACAGATTCGTCAACCATCTTTTTTACAGTCTATGTCCACGTCATGTGGATTCCTATTAAAATGTCTGTATTTTAAGTAAATTATATCTTCCTTGGTTCTTAAATGGCATTTCTTTGACCACAATATGGGCTCTTTTGACTAGTAACCAACACCTTGGCTACACCATAGCAACCATCCACAGCAACACTGTCATGGTGGGAACTGAACAAGCACATCAAATGTAAAAATCTAAATGTAAAAATCTATTTTGACGTCAATACTGAATGAGATTGCAACATTAATATTTAAAAAAGTTTTATAGAGAAATAAACACTCAACACACAAATAAATAAAGAAAAACACTTCTAATTGGCTGGCAATATGGCTGGTAAGGAGGCCTGATTATTACCCAGTCTGGTTCCAAATAAGATCTGTATGAGATGTGTGTTGTGCGTATAAAAATTCTGTTTGAGAGACTAGTCTTTCATGTCAAGAGTTTCAGTCCGTAGCTCAGAATGGCAGAGCCAGTGGAGGATAGAAAGAGGTGAGTGATGTGTGTCAGGGATCGCAGAAATGAAAAAAGCCAGAGCAGCCTAAAAGAGGAAGGCAGAGGATTGGAGTTATTCATCATTCAAGAAATCCCCTAAGTTATCGTTGAATATTGATTTTGGCCAAATAAGGCAAGATGTCTGTTTGGTGAAATTAAACTCCTAAAGAACAAACTAATTCAAACTGCCTCAAAATCTATGAAAATAAAATGTGTCAAAAATCTTCCATTTACATGTCTAAATTTGATTAGGCCAGTCAAGTTGCACCTTTTTCATAAAAGTGAAAGCCTCTCCATCTCATCTGACTTTGATCATGTGGAACACATGAGGTATTAAAATAGACAAGATTATAATTTCCAATGAACAAAAATGCATATTGATTACTTACTGTCAAGTCAGGAGCAATTTTACTTCAATAATAATAATAATAATAATAATAAAACACTTGAACCTGGGTTTAATAAAATTTCCAATGAATGAAATTGGAATTTATGGAATTTTGTTTTACCTGTATTTTGCTGTATTTTCAGGGTTAAAGGAAATGTCCGTAAGCATAACTGATAATATTCTTATCAGTTTACCAGCAGCTTTTCTGTTTTTCTGTTCAGGTTGCCTTATCTTACATGAAGTGAGATCTCCTATTAAAAACAAAAACAGATAAATCTATACGTAACCATTGTTGCAGACTTACAAAGGTAGGATTCATTTGATATCAAAGATTTAGTTGCTTTACTTCAGCCTTAGAAGTTAATATGCATCCCCTTGGACGCAAAGCGACTGCTTTGATCTGGGACGTATCATGCATGCATACTTTCTTCTGTTTTGCGTTTAGAAATCTGAAGCTGGGGTAAATTTTGCCATCATCATCAGGTTCATATCCCCCAGAAGTTACCAGAACACCCTCAATCGCCAGCAATTACGAGAACTCCGAGCATGTACGAGCTCTAAAACTGATATCATTTAAAATTCTCCTTCTTCCATGTATGTGAAATATTTCATCCGCTGAGAGAGTATTTTATTCACAAAGAACTCTGGGCTCAAGTTAATTTAACCTTCCTCTTCCCCCGGGTGCGGCCCGTGGAGGCTCGGCTCTCTTTCTCTATGCTGCCTCGTAGTTTTGTGCGGGTGGAGGTGCTGGAGATGTAGCTGTGGGGGGTTTTGGATGCTGTAGGAGGTTAATCTAATATCACATGAGCGAAATCTCAAAGGAAACGGCGTTATGTTTACACCCTGCAGCACACAACACACACAAAACAAGTCCCAGACTATAATTCACGGTGCTCATCATCATTGTCGTAGTGGAGTCATATCATTCATCATCTGCATCATCACTGTCATCAAGGTTTTCCTCATCAGTCGAATCCCCCTGGCCAGAAGTAGAGGTTAACTTTTGAACCGCACATCAGTGGTGGCCTCTTGTGGCTGACGGATCCATACAGCTTTACTTTCTTTTCTCTTTCTTGGTGTGCATTCTTTTTCTCAGGAAGCTTTAGCACAGGAAGCCCTTGAGAATCATATGGTGTACTAGCTACTGTTTTAAAGTGTTTGCACGTGTGTCCTTGCGTTTGAGGTTCAAGATGGTACAGAACATCTAGGTTCCAAAAAACACTTCTTGGAGACAAACCTCTTGTAAAGAAAACTGAAGGGAAGAAACTTTCTAAACTTTCTAAATTTCTAAATCTCGACACAGATTTAGAAATTTTAGTCTTTAAGTAGAAGGAATTGTACTAAAAGGGAGAGTTCAACCAAAAAGGAGAGTAATACAACACAAGTGCAAGTGCTTTCCTCTGTATGTAAACATTTGATTTGCCTCATAAGAGACATTTTTATTTTTATTTTATTCAGATTTAACTACACTGTATATTTAATTCTGTTAAAAGATTAGACTTATAAGAGTCATTTTTCTTTAATCGGACTACATTTGTCTTGCTGGGTGTTTGATTTTCTAAACAGATCACACTACATTTTTTTATTTTTAACACTGGTCGCGTTATATGTTTTTGACCCTCTAAAAACTTGTTTGGTCTCATACTAAACCAACTGTGCATGTAGTTTTAAATTCTTTTAAAAGATATGGCTAATATACGGAGCCCAGCACATGACATGCAAGAAAAAAATCCTGCGCACGATTTACTAATTCGTTCCTTCGATGTACTAAAATGTACACACGATTACTATTTTATTCCCTCAATTTGCTAATTCATTCTTTTGATTTATAAATCGTATACACGATTTAGCAAATCGAGGGAACAAATTAGTAAATCGTGCGTACAATTTAGAAATCGAGGGAACGGGTGAGTAAATTGTGCCCACGATTTAGCCTACTTTTTTTTCCCTGCATGTCATGTGTGGGGCTCCATAGTAATATGAGTCTGCACCAGTTTACATGTTCAAATAAAGAGGGAGATAAATTGGAAGTTTTTATTTCATTTTTTTACCTAGAGGTGTTACCAAAGGTTTTTTTGTTTTGTTTTGTTTTTTTGTTACTTAGTACTGTGTTAATAACGTCTTCTGAATGTATTCAATTTTTTTTTGTACAGTACTATGAACACGGCATAACATATTTTATCATGCTAAAACATACAAGTTCACAGACTTCCCCCCCAAAACCAGTGCAGAAAATGCCAAACATTCTGCAGATTCTATTTATGCCCGATTACCACCTGATACAAAAAACAGAATGTTTTAGTAAGGGATGGATGTAAAACAACAGTGTCTCAAGAAAGACTCCCAGGTTAAACAGAAGGATGTACACATGGCCCTTGTTGATTGGTTAAATCCTCGTCTCCCACGAGACACCGTTGCCAACCTTCCCCTATTCTTGTTTTAAACACTCCTGATATACAGCTGGCCTGTTAAAACGATTCCCTAGCTGCCTTCAATTTGGAGTACAGCAGAACGTGACAGAATCTGTAGCGGCATATTGGAGTTTCCGGCTCAATGATGCAAACCGTGACAGCTCTTCTCAGATGATAAGGCAAGGTTTATTTAATTAGGACACATAACTGTTAGCTTATGACATGGATACGTACAAAAAAAAAATATATTGACACATTTAAAACACACAAGTGCTATGACGATAAATTAAAAAGAGAAAGAAAAATCATGAACAATTGCTTCTGAATGCTACATGCTGAGGGCTTACAAGACAGAATGTACAACATAAAAAGACAAAAAGGATAATGGTGGAAAAATGAGAATTTGGAAATCAAATATAAACTCCTGTCTCTATATTAAAATCCTCTGGATATTTTGCTACATTTTAATGGTTATATGATATATGAGGGAAGGTATGGCAGCAAAGTCATTAAAATGAAAGAAAGCAAAGAAATCGGAGCAGAAAATCGATTTTTTTTTTCTTAAAGGAAAGTGGTATTGTAATAATGCATATAGTATAGTAGCTGCCAAAGAAGAAGAAGAAAAAAAAAACATTTTGATAATCTTTTCCATTTGAAGTGATGGGGCACGGGGGTTTATTTCAGAATAGACACCAAAATGAGTCATTTATATTGAACACAATATGAAAATCGCACAGAAACTCGAGCAAAATGAAGCTGTATCGCTGGAGATGAAAGAATGCACTCATGCAAAATGTAAATAACTTGGTTAAACAGCAAACCAGTGCAACCATGGAGGCAGTGTCTGCAATTGAACTTTTAACAGATCACTGGAACACCACTATTCCAGATGGAGGAAGGGAAAACCCCTCATGTTGCAGTTTAAATATCACTTCCATATTTATCAGACAGAACGTGAGCTGAAACAAAGGCCCATCCTCTTTCCATCTGTATGACGAAAATGAATGAACTGTCAGAGGGAGTTTTTCCATTTTTGCATTTGACTTTGAAAGTGAGTGCTTTAGCTGATCAGAGCTGATCCTATTTTTACATTCAGAATTCTGATCATTTTTCTGTACATAGATAAAAGATAATTTATATTTAAAAAAAGTTAATTACTTTAAATTTAATTTAATATTGACACTGGGGTTAAACCCAGTTTCACCTACTGTTTTTCCCTGCCTTCTCTCACACCGTGTCCTAACCTGACATGACTTTTCCAGCATCATTTAATTCAGGAAAATTCTGTGTAATGCCAGATCCGGCCAGACCCTTTTTCATTTTTAAAGCTGAAATGTGTGACTCTTTAATGTTAAACAATTATTAGGAAGACAATCATACTTTGAGTTCTCTAAAAAGTGAAACACAGCAGCTCTGTGGTGTTTTCAAAATATTGATCTGTTTGTTTGAACATCTTGACCTGCCCAACAACACTGGTTCAGCCAATGGGTGTGTTTGGGGGCGGGGCTATTGATTTGTTTCCAGGCAGAGTGCTTGGGAAACCTGTTTAAAAACAGTCAACTCAGTCTAGCGAATGACACACTTCAGCTTTCATGTGCAGTTATATGGAGTGGGATTTTGCTTTATCATGGTTAAGACACAGTTTTAAGGGCCATTCACACAGAACACATCTTTGCATTGCAATAAACGAATTAATTTTTATTTTTTTTAATTGTCTTCTATGTAAACTAGAGCAGCCTAGACAAACACTAGACAAATGCATTTGATTGTTGCGTTCGTGTCTCGTTCATTATATGACATCCTAAAAGAAGTTCTGTACATTGTGATTTTTCCATTCCACTTTCCTTTGTCTTGTGTTTTTAAACGCAAAAATGCATTCTGTTTGAATGGCACTTTACAATGCGAAATATTTTTATGTATACACACACCGCTACATAAGAAACTTGTGAGTCATACACACATCCGACTTCTTAGTCTCTTTTTCCAAATAAAACAATTTCCCCGACAAACAATCACTGCTCTATTACACTTGTTGAAGAGGCATTGCTTTTTTAAAGGTGCAGAACAATTTGACGCAAACTGAAACTGAAAATCGCTTTTTTCAAGCGATTGATGCTATTTAATCGAATACAAAAGGCCTCTTAGACTCAAGTAGGTGCATCTAGAGTCTGATTGTAATAGACTTCTCAGCTTCTCCTAACCAGAGGGAAAGCGAGACCTAAGGAGTGGATGGACTAGTTCCGCTCCAGCAGTGGCAGTTATACGCTGGTTCATCCACGAGCAGCTTCATATGGTGCAGCAACAGGGCGAAGCTCAACTTCACACCCTATCGTCTTAAATTGCTAGATCTTTAGCAGCTAACGTAAAATGATCTTACAGTGTGAGTCCTAAAAACTCCCTTTAACATATTCTAATACAGTCCTGCACCACCCGATAAAGGGTGCAGCAATATAGTACACTATTAGATAGTGAATGTTTAATCTGTACCGCTACACACTCGAGATAGACTAGATAAAGTCGATCCTGACATGGTTTCTTAGTTAAGAGTATTGACTTGAATAAAAATGAGACTGTGATGGAAAGAAGTACAGTTTGTTTATGTCGTACTCTTCATGCCACATTAAATATGCTGTCCACTTTGACTGAAGTCTAAACACTGTACCAGTTGTGCGCCATTTAAAATTGAATTTAGCATGTTTTTAATGTCATTTCGGAATTTGAAATGAAACAAAGTAGAATTCAAATAAACAGAAATTCAAAGAAATTCTTATGAGTATATCTTTTAATAAGAAAAAGGAATGCTTGCTGGGACAATTTAGAAAATTCAAATCCAATTCACACTCACAAACTTAATTCCAATGTCACCTTTTGCACAACCTTGCACTCGCTATAAATTATTCTTATTTTATCAAGATTCCAGCATATGGCTCATATATTAACAAACTATTGAAACAAATTTTACTAAACGCAGAACATTGTTGGTCATAATCTTTGTTTGGTCTCAGTGGGCTTTTGCCCTGACATGGAGATGCAGAGTGCTAAATCTATATCAACGACTTTAATGAACATCCGAGGGAGGAAAAAAGACATTAGGACAAGCTGGTGTCTCAGTATCTTCCTGTGAATGAGAAATCTACTCTCCCAGAGGAACATAACACGGAAGTTGAGAGATAGCACTAGATGAGACTTTCTCTGGGGCGGAAGTTACAGCAGACGGATTGGATTTCTTTGGTTGTGGGGGCATCCAAAAATCTATAGCTCACAAGGCATCTGTAATTTACCATGCCAGAAAGATAACATTGGGAGCGGCGAGGAGGGAAAAGTGATACACATGGGCCGTGTATTACATAGTCCGTTGTGTACAAAGTCTTTTCAAAGCCCTGCTGGCCTGCATGCCTATCATACCAGCCAGAATACACTTCTGTTCCCAGCTGCCACCTGCCTGTTTCATCTGAAGACGCACACACACACACCTGGCTGGGCTGGACAGAAGTGGCGGGCTGCCCGTGTTCTCCACCAGAACACAGCAAAGTTCAGCTCTCTCAACACAATCTATTTACAGATGTACACAAACTCACATTAAATGTACACGGACATTATACATACACAATACCCTCAAAATTGCTCTTTTAACTCATTTTGCACATATAATAGAAAAAATATATACAAAGAAGAAAAAAGCAAATGAATTACAATATACAATGGGAAACCTTTCAGAAGCCAAATTTCCAAATGTCTTTACATTCAAGAGGGGCGATTTGGGTCAAACAACTCCATGACCCGATTACATCATGATAGCTGCTTTGGTTTGGTTGCTCACCAAGACACATAGCAAATCAAAGAGGAACTTTTTAATGTGGAATGCTCAACATCTGTTGGTTTGACGGGAGATCTCAAGAGGTCCATCCAATGGAGTGAAAGACAGAAAAAAAACAAAAAAACATCCTGAATCAAAACAGTAAGGGTGGGTGGTCAAGTTCAAAATGCCATCATGCAATAAAAAAGTAGCTTAAAGAGTCTCTTTCTCCACACATGCAGATAGTGGAGAAGTTATTAACATTCACGCCGGCAAACTTTCTTACCTTCCTCTCTCTTTTTTTTTTTTTTTTTTAATTTTTTTGTTCATGCTACAAAATGCCAAAAAACCTGATATCAAAATGTCAAAAAGCACAATCTTAAGTTTAAAAATATCTTTGTACTAGTTTCGTACAAAAGAAACAAACTTCAAAGATAAAACGTTCTTTTTTTTGTTGTATTTTTGCATACGTATGAAGTATGTGAGCAAGTGTTCGTGTGTGCACGTGTTTTGTGTGTCAATCTCCGTGCGAGTGCAACTGTACATGGCATGACGAGCATCATAGTCAAAGTGTGAGAGCGTTCCTGTGAGTCCTCATTCTGTATTCTTTTTCTTTGCGATTTCTTCACTCCAGAGAGGGTGAAAGAGCGTGAGTGCCACAGCTCCCGTGGCTGGAGGGGCGTCGGATCAGCGGTGGCCTTTGAAGGGCACTGGTGCTGGGCTTAGCGGGGCAGTGCGCGCTGAAAGATGCTTTGATAAGCTGAAGAGGAGAGACAGGCAGAGAAAGTGAGATAGTTTGGTGAAGAAACCCGCAGAGCCGTCACTTCTGAGCGAAAAAGGCTCCGATGGTCACTCCTGCCAAGCCTAGTGCTGCCAATCCCAGCACTTTTGTTAGGTACGACAATGGGTGGAACATAGAGTCTCTCTGCTGACCGTACAACTCCACAAAGGCATCCTGAAAAAAAGAGGAAAAGAAAGCAGAACATTAGGAACAGACTTAGAGTTTAAATGATTGCAAACATACTCAATTAAAAGTCACATTCTCCATTGTTCAACTTTAATGGGAAAAACATAGACATTAAATGGAACAACTAGACTCAAAATTTTGGGAGCGGTTTACTTGGCATATATGTTTCTGATTGGTCAATTGCAGCATTTAACTGTATAATTGGCAGCTGAAACAGGCAGACAATTTTCTAGATATCTGTATCTAGTTTATGCCTCTTATGTCCCACTGTGGTGTACTATGCACATTGTTGACCTAAACAGCAATATCAGAGAGAGAGAGAGAGAAAAAAAAAGAGATCGCTGCACAATAGAGCAATCTGGGAGACGGTTGTACTTTTGACTTCTGCAGTTTACTTTGATCAGGTTAGCCAAGGTCAGCCTCAGGTAAATTCAATGTATTCTAAGGAACAATATTCAAACAGGAAATTCTAAGGGTTTAACCAAGACAAACTTGATATTATAAAATAATGTACAGCTAGTTGACTAGCCAAAACTATACTGATAAAAGCAAATATTTGTCAGATATGAATAATATACCAGGGCTGTGAGGATGGGAGAAATAGTAAATTCCAAAATAAAATCTGCATTACAGAATTGGAATATGGAAGATTCAAATATGTAGTGATAAAGTCAAACTGCTATTTTAAATTCAAATGTTAATGTTTTTGAAAGATGCTCTTTGATGTTTTTCTTTGAGGCTGTATTTGACCTTCCTGTGATGACAAGAATATACAGTATGAAAACAGTAAAATACTATAATACCAAAAATGTAATCCATGTGTTGTTTATGCATAGGTATATATTTCAGTAAAATGACTGGATAATCATTGGATTATCAGTTACCAAATTAATCATTAGTTGCAGCCCTAATTTTGGCAAAAAACAAAGCAGCAACCGATCTAAAGCTCACATATTTAGTGTCTGATAGAAGGTCTGTAATATGTAGCATGTCTAATTGCCATGTATAGGGAAATGCTGTGTTTTCGCTGCGGGATTTGAGATGAGCACATCCCTCCTCTTCATTAGACACTCCACATCTGTGTAGCCAAATTCCTCCGGGACAGCGTCCAGCCCAGAGAGAGAAACGCATCGAATGATAGAGAGAAAGAGGGGGCAGGTACAAAGAAGACAGCTCAAATCCATAACATTGAGCTTGGCTCCCTGTGAGCCCACTCACAGAGGAAGAGAAGGAGGAAATAGGGAAATAAAGGAAGAAGAGCATATAAGACAGGGTCTCTGTGCCAGGGCTTCCAGTGTCTCATCACTCCTACGCACAGCGGCGTCTGCTGTTTCCTTCTCCAGCCAGACTCACTGCAGACTAACTAAAGCGTCTTTCACGCATCTGTGTAGCCAAAATCGTACACTCAAACATAAATACTTCTCTGCATTTGGCACAAGGAAATGACAGAGTTCATCCCCCTCCTGTTTACAGGGCCATTTATAAGGAAATAATTAGGTTCTTTCCCCTAGAGCAGACAGCGTAAATGAATAGTGTACGGTTAAAATGAGGGACAGCCCCTTTCTAAATAAACTTCCAGGAGAATTCATAGCCGTAGGTCACGAAAGCGACAAAACATCGCTGATGCAATCAAATGATAGCATCGATGTCTCTCGATCTTCAGGATGTTGGCAAAGCCGCGTGAGGCAGTGGCCCCCTGCGTAAACAAGTAGGTGTTTGTGAACGTGTGAATGTATGTTTGCATTCACGTGCACGTAGGTGTGAGTTTGTCTCGGTTGGGGTTTTTGGGTTTAATCACAAGACCCCCAGCAGCATCCACCCATGCACTCCTGTTTGAAATTTTTGAGGAATGTGTGCTGGGAGAAAATGTGTGCTGAAACTACAAATAGGAATCAAGAACCACTTTCTTTTTTAAACAAATATTGGAATCAAAAGTCAATAGTTAGAAATAAAAATAGCCAAAACACTAATAGAGTTTAGTGCTCTGCTGTTCGCTGAATCAACTGAAACCACAGTGTCAAACATGGTGTGCTTTGATTCCCAAATTAATGACTCTTGTGAGTCTGTTCATTTTAGTGAATCAAACACATTCTGTAGTTCAACCAGTGTGTAGGCTGATTCAAAAACAAACGACTCTCTTGAGCCAGTTCGTTTTAGTGAATCAATCTGATTCACTAACAAAAGATTCTTATGAGCTGGTTCATTTTAGTGATCAAACAGCTAAAGCTTATCCAGTTTGTAGTCTGATTTAATAACAAATGACTCTAATGAGCAGGTACATTTTAGTGAATTAAACACATGTAGTTTGACTGGTGTCATCCGATATCCTAAAATAACGGCTCTTGCCACAAATAACTCAACCAGTACTGCCTGGTTCCCTAACAAATGTCCCTTATGAGCTGGTTCAGTTTAGTGAATCAAAAGTCAAATTTTAGTGAATTTTCAAACATTTCCTAAAAACTCTGAAAAAATACACTTTAACAGTTAAGCAACCAGAATCATTAAGCGGAATCGGAACCAGAACCAGAACCAGAATATTAAATTCTTTTTGATTCCCATCTCTAACTAAAACTGTGTGTGTGTGTGTGTGTGTGTACTGTATCATTTCTCATTCATGATCTCCAGATCCCCATGCAGCATGCAGTTCCCTACTCAATAAGTAAAGTGGTGGTTTTATTGTGGCTGACGGCGGTGCGTGATCATCCTGCAAGCAATGCTTGGGCCCAGGCTGACCCAGCGAGGGGGCCGCTCTACGCCCAATGTTTGAATAACATTATTCTGTGTTTCACGGGCAAGAGAACTTCAATCGAAGAGAGAGAGAGAGAAAGTGGCGCAACACGGCCTGTGAGAATTTCCAGCACATGCTGGGACACAGAGCATTTGAATCCACAAACATCAGATAAAACTGGCCATGACTTGACAGGTATACTGGGATAGAATATGACATGGTGAGCGGCTTTCTGAGAGCTTTAAAATTAAAATATGCTGATGCAACATAAAGAAGCAAACTGTGTTACACTCCATTAATTAGAGCCATATACAACAAACTGTCATTTGTCCAACTGCTATTAATTTTAGTCTTGGGTTTTACCAAAGAGTCTAAAACATGAGAAAAATTATGCGACATCACGAAAGAATGTTGTATAAAAAGTGATATTGTTTTATACAATAAATAAGTTCATTTAAATTTTCACCCAATTTTTAATAATTACCTCTGGTGATTCATTCCTGAATGAATAAGTGTTTTGAAAGATATGGTTGAATTAATAATTAATTGACTCTCTGGAAAAATAAGCGATTTAATAAAGACATAAAAATGTAACCTACAGAAAAAGCCAATGAAAAAACTCATTTACCATTTAAAAGCTTCGGGTCAGTAAGATATTTGTAATGAATTTATTACTTTAATCCAGCAAGGATGCATTAAATTGATCAAAAGTTACACATTTATAATGTTTAAATAATAATAAATAATAAAATAATAAATAATAATAATAATAAAAGCAAATTATTAGAATGATTTCTAAAAGGATCATGTGACACTGAAGATTGGAGTAATGCTATCACAGACAAACTGATCCATTTGAAAAAGTATTTAAAATTTTAAATGGTAATAATATTTCACTATATTACTGTTTTTACAGTATTTTTGGTCAAATAAATAAATGATAAATGCAGCCTTGGTGAGCACAGGAGACTTTCATGAATAATACAAAATCTTACCAAAATCGATTTTTAGATATTTGCACATCCCTCGTACAACGTAACATGATTTGCAGCTAAAACACAATGTGAAGAGAAAGGTGGAATCAAACTTGGGTTTGGACCAAACAATCAAACCTGATGCCATCTGCTCCCACAAGGGAGGTACAGAGCTGCAGGTGTGCACATCCTCCTGCAATCTGAGCAAATCACCAATGATCAAACCTGCAATGATCCAATAGCTAGAGGAGAAACAACTCTTTATTCCCTAGCTGCACCGAGGTCACGCTTTATTCCACTTTACACCATGTAGCGAGTTAAGTATATTTAACCATGACACAAAAGCCAGGCTTGCTATTTGTTTGCACCACTAACAATGGCTTCCAGCCTTATTATCAGGAGAAAAGCTCCTTGCTATCTCTTAAGACATTTCCGCTCCTTTCTCTCTTTCTATTTATCTATCTACCTTATCCGCTTTTCTCTCTCTTTCGGTTTCTGTCTGTCTTTCTGCGCAGGTTATAAGAGCACCTGGCACAGAGCAATGAAGAGGGAGAGAAGAGGAAAGGAGGGAGGGAGGTGACAGATATGACTAAAAGAGGGCTGTAACAATAGCACAAAATGAGCTCACAATACATCCTAATAAGAGCCACAGGAATTAGTGCCAGCGGAGATGTCAAAACCGAGCGGCTTGCTCGGGACGAGATGTCATAGCGGGCATGTCTGACTGCTGCCGACATGATGAGGGCAAAAACGAGAGCCCCCGGATGCCCCATCAGTGGCGGAGGTGACAGGACCAAGCTGGGAGGTGTTGACGGCCACGTGTCCACATCCCTGTTTGCTCTCGGTTTTTCTCCCGCATTGGTAAACATCCTCATTAGACGAGCTTCCGCCCTGTGTTTGAACAGACTCTTGTCTGTTTGCCCAAGGCCTTTGTTAATGGCTTCGAAAAGCGGCCCCTTGCACACACACAGGTACTGGCAGACGCGAGCAGATGCGATTATAGCTAGCTTGGTAATCGTACGATCAAAGAGCAGAAAATGCGCAAACGGTGTCCAACGGCTCACGCAGAATTCACTCTATAGCCTGCCTCGTCCTCCATCTCTATTTCTGTCCTTCCTGTGGAGTGTCGGTCAGACGCAACCGTATCTTGGCACTCTGTCTAAACCAAAGCACCTTAGTGGCCCCTAATGTCATAGGAAAGGCACAAAGCCAACGGTCTAACAGAACCCTGCAACACTTCCTGTGGTGGAGGAGGTTTGGAGAGGCATGTTGCAATTTGAGGATGGAAATGAAAGTCAGTTAATGAGCACAGATATGAAAAGTGTGGACAAACAGGTCTGGCTGAATGCATGAATGGAGTGTTGGTTTGCAAGCGGGCAGCTTTTACAGCCTTGTAAGGCAAGCGGCAGTTGCTTGGGACTAAGTTCCGCATCAAGTGAGCCGGTGTCATCACATCCTCAGATTGAGGCTAAGAGATGAGCTAATGCAGAAACAGCTGACCCTCTTCACCTTAAAGAAGGAAGAGATAGAGTTGCATCACCTCTTTTAAGAAAGTATGCATGAGTTCTGATAATTGTCTTGTCGCTAAGGAACTTTGCTGTGACTTCTGTGCTCAGAATAAAAATCTGATCTCATGAGTTTTGAAATAGAGCCTCTTCAGTCAGCTAAGCACCAATGCTTGTACATCATTCAATGACACAAGTGTTTGTGTCTGTCATGCTAGCAATGAAATAAACCACAGGACAACTGGAGATCACAACAGGGATAACTACAGGAAGTTTTCATGGACAGCAGGATGACAAGTGAAATTTCATTATGCGGTTTGTATTCAAGTAATAATTCAATTCAATTCAAGTTTATTTGTATAGCGCTTTTTTCGATACAAATCATTACAAAGCAACTTTACAGAAAATTACGTTTCATCAATATTTAGTAGTAGCTTATAAGTGGTGACTGTCAGTTTGTGCACGTATGACAGGATTTTTTTTACATAGAATAAATAACCAACATAACTTTGTATTAGCAGACACTGAAATGGGTCAAACAGGGTCATATTGGATGTTTGTGGCTTTTAGGTTTGACAAAAAAAAATCTTTACAAAATTCAACAAGTTGAAAAAAAAAAAATATTCTACTGATTTGTTTTACACTACCATTAAAAAGTTTTTGAAAGAAATTGTGTATGCTTACAAAACCAAAATAGTTTTTTATTAAAACAGCAAAAACAGTAACACTGTAAATTATTATTAAAAAGTACATTTCACTTTTGTATTTAATTATATTTTAAAATGTAAATCACTGGGCAAAGTGGAATTTTTAGCAGCAATTACTTTAGTTTTCAGTGTCACCTTATCCTTTAGAAATAATTCAAATATGCTGATTTGCTCCTAAAGAAACATTTGCTATTATCATCAATGTTGAAATGTCGAAAACATTAAGCTGCTTAATATTTTATTGAAGGTCACTGTGTCCTTTTTGTGGCTTCTTCTCATTTCCCCACATCAAATTTATCACCGACTCATTTTTTCATTGCTACGGCTGTTATGTAGTCACTGCAAAAATATAGTGAAGGAACAAATAATATTTTGCCGTTGTCACTCACATACACACACACACAGGAATCGCAACAGGAATCATCTTAATTTAAATGCATATTAAACAGGCACTGGGGAACTGACCCGTGAATGTGAATCAGCCATGTTTGTCAGACTTTTCAATCATAACAGTATAGACTTGATAAATCATCAGACTAGAAAAACAAATCCCGTCTTACTAAAGGGATGAACCTGCCGTCTGCTGCAGATGGTGATGAGACCCACACATCTTTATATTCATTATGAATGAGACTATGGTTATGAACAACAGAATCGCCCAAAGAGCATCTCATTCTTCCCGAACAGACCGTGGCTATTTTGTAACAGGATCAAGAAGCTATGAGCGGCTGAAATCGCAAAACTTAGCAGTAAGAGGAGGAAAAACCATTACCGCAAAACCTAGTGGAGACACAGATAAGATGCTGATGGGACTCTCTGCCAACTCAGTTCCTTGTTAGACACAGCGGTCAGTGCTGAAATAGCATCTGACCCTGACCAAAGCCCAGGAGCTAGCGTGTGGCCATCCTCCAGAGCTCATCGGGTCAAAGCCATCCGGTCTGAGAAACGGCGCCAACGTGGAGCCAGGGAGGAAGATTGCACCTTGACCTGTAATCTGACGCATCCGAAGAAAGGTAAAGCTCTCCATTAAACTGACATTGCACTGAAGAAGACAAGACTATGACTCCAGGCTCTGGGCCTCCTATATTTAACAGCATTATTCATGCCCCCCCTCTTTCTCCCTCTCTCTCGTTTACATATTCTCACTCTACCAGACATCCGCCATCAAATTATTTCATATACAGTGCCTTGAGCAGGTTTCATCATTCACTTTTTACATCTTATCTGGTTAAATCTATTGCAACCAAAAAGAGAATAATGATTTTTGTATTTTTTTGGCAGAACAAAAAATAAACAAGCAGGCGGAGTAAGATATAAAACTACCTGATACTGATGTATAATAATAAATACACCTGATAAATGTTATGATTGTAAACATAAAATGTAGACAACTATGGTAATTTCAAGGAAAAGGCGTTGCAATAACAGTACAATGTAATGGGCTTAGGATCAGTACCTAAAATGGAAAATGATGTCATTATTTACACACCCTGATGTCATTTCAAACCCGTATAACATTCTTCTGTGGAACATTACTGGTTCCACTCAACATGCATTTACTAAAATTCAGACTGAATGAGTTGTAACTCATCAGCTAATTCATTGAAAATATTTGACTCATAAAAACTGAATATTGCTATTCACGGGTGTGTCAATGGAAAGTTAGAAAGGTAAACAACAAACACAAAGAACACACAAAAATATTTTTTAAAGAAGTGTACTTTTTACTTTTTGTGTGGAATTACAATAATTGAAGACTAAATGACTTGAAACAGAGTGATTCAATTTGTAAACAGATTCAAATAATTAACTGAAAAGATTCATTTAAAGGAACAATTAGTTCATGAATTTGACTATTGCTAATTTTCTTCTGAATGCGCAAATAAAAGTTGAATGCAGTTGAAACTGAGAATGAATCAAGTTGTCAACTAATTCAAATAATTTTCTATTGTGACAAGATTTTAGCATGGTAATAATGATGGATACGACAATGATAATGTATTTGGCCTTGACAGAATAGATCTGCTACACTGCTGAATTGCTTCTGCTGTTGTTGTAGATTATTGCTGCTGTAGCTGCAAAGCAAGTACAGGAACTTGTGCTGCAATGCAGATACATTCTGTGAGTATTTAAGACTGCTGCTGCACAAGTAGCATATGTAATATCCCATAGCAGATCTACACAGGTGGAGCTGGGGAAGGTGAAGGGTTTCAGAGGAACTTTCAGAGGATATGCTCTCAGAGGAAATGCTATCCAGCCATTTAAGTGTAAAGCAGTACGTTCAGCTTGTGCCAAGTAGTTTAACGCTGTGAATATCATCAGTTTGCATTAATGAACATTTAGCCTGCACCATCTAGATATTTTAAGACAGAACTTGGCATGAAAAGAATCTAAAGAACAATTAATTCATGAATTGGATTTGGCTACTTCTCTTATAAACATGCCAATTAAAAGTGGTAAATAATCATTTTTATTATTTTTTTATTTATTATTATTTTTTGAGTAATTATCTAAATTCTAGTCCAAAACCAAATCTACAATATGACTTATATATATATTGCACATAAGACATATGGACAACTTTTTATGTTTTGAAACTTTTGTCATTGGTGAAAAAAAAGAGCATACAAATGTTCCAAATCCACATTTGTGTTCCACAGAAGTCATACAGGTTTGGAACAACAGGGTTCAGTAAATAATAACAGAACTTTTAGATTTCGTCTGAACTGAACAAAAACACGCACATCTGTTATAAATTCTGGTTAGGTGCTTAGATCTGTTCATAAATACACTTGCCATAAGCAGTAAAAGTGCTGCCTTTATTGATTTTCACTAACTACAGATCTATTTTTTGATTTCGCTGGGGGAAACAACGGGTTGCTAGTTCCTCCCAGCATAGATGCTTTCCACATGTTGCTGAAAACCTGTTCCGTTGCGACAAAAACACAAGTGAATTCGCTGTATCCATTTCAAACTGCTTATCCAGGACAAAACATTTCCTCTTTTTTCCCAGTGCTCTTCAAAGCCAGCGGGGGTTTGAGAAGAGTGAGGTACACTGGGATTCAGAGCTTGGGCCCCATGGCTTCCACATCAAAGTGAAGCCTCTGGTCTACACACACGCAAGCTTGCGGTTCTGCGTTCCTTAATTCTCTGTCTGATTCTGTCTGTGTGATGTGGCACCCTGAGGACTGGACCGCTGAACAGGACCACAAGGGCCCCTGCAGTCACTGCTGGTCCAACCCAACTGTGATGAGTGGTGAAACTTACCTACTCTCTGTTCTCCTAATGACTGCATATTACTGTCTAAAAACAGCCCCAATGTAACTAATTAGACAGACCACATGTCTCTTTTTAGCTCAGGTCAGGTGGAAAATTGGTGGACCGTGTCTTGTTTATATGGCACAGTACTATACTTAATTTAATATCTTATGTTATCACAAAGGAAATGTATTGGGAAGGTTTTGCATACTACAGATAAGAGTATGAATAAGATCTTACCTAACCTTATGAGCAACTGTTAAAAATAGCCTAAATATTATCTTAGACACATCATTTGTGTTGCATTTCCGGCAAAATAACTATATTAACATGATTATATAATTGGAGTTTAGAACGTCTGCTTTATCTTATCTTTTGGTTCGCTCAAGTTCCATTTAAAAATAGAAAATAATTAAATGTGATGAACAACTTTAGTATTTTAGTACTACTATTACTTAGAATACTGTAAAATACCAAAGTTCTGCTTGTCATTTAAATATTTTCCTGATTTATTTGGAGTTTGATCAAACCAAAAGGTAATACAGCTCCACCTCTCAATTGATTGGATGAGCCGCAAGTAATATTTTTAACAAATCCCTCTGTATTTTTATATATATATATTTTATTTTTTTGAGTCACTTTTAGATGTATAATGACATAGGGCTGGCAGCCAAACAAATACTGTAATATAACAGGGAAAAGCAAAAGTAACCAGCTCTATACCAGATATATGAATCTGATAGATTGATGATAGCTAAATTACAATGATATACGATTTGACGCATTATATCTACGTGATTCTAGGAGCGACGTTCAGCTCTGTCCAGTTGCTGTATATCATTTCTTATCTCTTCAGATAAAAAAAAGTAATGTAGCATCTAGCAAACGCAAGTCATCTGTGATCCCTCAGAAGGGCTTGTTTTACTTGCTTATTTAGGCTGTGTGGTGTTTTCTGGCATTCTCCTATCATAAACAGCCTCTCTTGTGTGAACTGAGTGATCTTCGTTTTCCCAGGCTGTTTTCATATCTAAAGACTGCTAATTCATCCACTCTCATGCTTCATGAAAAAGAAAGAAAAAAAGAAAGAAAGAAACAATTGGTTGACAGGATAGACGTCAGATATGATGTTAAAAAGAGATTATGAATGATAAACTAATTCCAGCTAGCATACTAATTCCATCACCAAAAACTGAATGGTGGTGCTTTTAAATTTGATAATTGATGAAAGATTAGGGTTTGCTATTCTATAGCACTTGCCCGTGGTTCACATAAGAATTTAAAGGCTTCATATGCAAAATTTGAGGTCTGATATAATCCACCACAAAATAAACAGTTATATTTTGCAGTCAAGTGTATGTTCCATGCAGCAGAGCAAGTTGTGAAGGTTGAGGCAAAATCATTGGGGGAATGAGAATGTGAGTAATTAGCATTTGTTTTTACAGAAGTATTCAATGAGAACATGTTTTTACTCATAAAAACAGACAACACATCATGCTGACACATCAACGAACATGCTGCTGAAATTACTCAACATATGCAAAAAATATAACTGTTTTACATGCTAGGGTAATTCTGACATATTTCACATTTTATTAACATGTACAGTACATGTTGAACCTCTATAAACTAGTGGTTTGTGCAAGCATGCACTAACATTAAGCAGTAGTGTTCATGTGAGCCATGAGAGTTTCAATCTTGCTTGCAACCATAACCCTGTAAAACCTGACATATCAAAAAGCTTAGAAAAATCTGGAACATTTTATTCTTCAGTTATTCTCACGCTTACTCAAAATCAGTAAAGATGCCTTTCTAAAAATCTATAAACTATCAATTCGGTGACAGAAGGCATGTAGTAGATTGGGTACAACCGTTATATCAGCAAATTTTGATCATGTTGATCATTTCCAGGCCTTAGAAATGTGTATATCAAATATGATACAGTATAAGGTTTATAAGGTACTTACTAAATACTTCTGGCATTGTACAGTATAAATATCTGGCTCTATGGCAAATAGCAAAAATTTTCTGCAAGTCACAGATAAAAATGCCTGCTGAATGTATAAATCTACATATAACACTTCTTTCTTCACCCTTTAATTTCTCCTCCACTATATTGTGTCAAATGTCTTCTATTAACAAATATGATCAATGAGAAGAAAACCCAGAGAGATAAGTTAGCTATGTGTGGCCAACACAGAATAAAAATAGGGTTCCCACAGTATTCTGTTCTATTGCAAAAAAATGATAAAAGCCATGCTCAGTTGAATAACATGCAGGGTAGTGGGCGTTAGGGGATGTGGGAGCAGACCACCGATTAAGATGGCCTCCGAACATTGCCAACATGTGACAACCAGGTGTGCCTCCTTCCTTGCCCCCTCCTCTTACACCCACCTAAACTCAAAAGTGGGCCGTTTCCTTCTTTAACATACAGTGTTTGTCCGTCGTCAGTTACCAATCATAACACATGATTGCATAGGAGAAAGAAGTCAGTATAATGTCTTACTCTTTCCAGATACCTCATCCAGCGGACTATAACATTGATCAAATATCATCTCTGTTAGTATGGAAAAACCAGCAGGTGATGTAAGGGTTTACGTCTTGAGAAAACCGGGTATGACGCACCAAATACATAAACGCTGCAAGACAAACATAATTAGCTTATGATTAAAACTTTTACCCTCACCACTGAGAAAACACCGTGACACCCGGCAGTTACGGAGGGGGATTTCCAGGTGTTTTGTAAACATAAAGAAGCAGGTACTAAATCAAACGGGAGGGTGCTGGGTAGGTCATGATAAAGATATGGCATTTTGATGTAAAAAATAATCAACAGGAAAACCAATACAGCCTCCAACTGTGAAGTGATATGACTACTGGAGAATCATGCATCTGAAAGAGCACAAAGAAAGGTGGAGAATCATAACTATGATGTTTTGTTTCAAAGTAGAAAGGGAGGATAGGTGCATTTGAGGTGTGTTTATAGAGATGTTTGGTCTGGGTTATTGTGCTGACCCAATGCTGAATTCCCCTGATTAATTATTTTTCCTGCTTGGAAGTAATCAGCAACCTTTGCAAATTCATTAAATCCCATCCATTTGGTAAATCCGTTTGGATTAACGATCTGATCGAGCCATTATTAGTTAATGTGGTGGGAGTAGAGACTCATTATGCATCAGCTAAGGATGCATCCATGAGCTTGTGAAAATCTGCACAAATACATGGTAAACCTAAAGCATGCCATGATTCAGCCAAGTAGAACATGTTCCTGGATCAACTTTCGTGGTTGGTCCTGAAACAATATTATTAACAAACAAGCCCTACACTAAACCGTAACCTAGACGTCTAAAATTTGACTGGTTAGCAGGAATGTTGTTCCTGGACTAACAATGACGCTGATCCAGGAACGGAAGTCATGTTAAGGATAAACCTGAATGAAGAGCTGCACAAACAATCAAAATGAAACTAAAACTGAAATATAAAATGTATTAAGCCTGCATTTGCTATGTGTTCTGAGTGAAGCATTAAAAAACTAAGCATAAAAGCCTGAGGGTTTATTGTGTGAAAGTGAAAAAAACTATTATTATTAACATACTGGGAAAAATAACTATATATATATATATATATATATATATATATATATATATATATATATATATATATATATATATATATATATATATATATATATATATATATATATATACACAAACATTGTAATTAAGAGCAGTTAAATATTCTCAAGCCAAATTCTGTATCCCAGAAAGCATTAAATACTCCATTAACAGTAAAATTACACAGAGTTTATACTTGCATATTACAAAACAGAAACTATGATAACGATAACTCAAAATGACTACTTCATCCATCACTCATAAAGTAACATAGTAATCATCTATAAGAAGTCTAAGGGGAAATCTCAAACAGTAAAATCCTTTCCCCCATATTTTTTACCAGACATGTGAAGAGTTTAACTGTAATCAGCAAAGCATGGCATCATACTTGACTTTACATAAGCATGTACACCGGTGGTTTAAGTTCGCGTCAGGGCTTTCTATAGAGGTTTATTTGTGCGTGTTTGGGTGTGGGGTTTAAGTGGAGACTCTGAGTCATGCCATGGACGGGCTCTTCATTTGCATGAGGTGAAATCCCTAAGCAGGCAGCGATATGCTGACAGATGCAGCAGAACGGGGAGAACATTCACAGACTACTCCTCGCCAGAGCGCTACGTTCTAGCAGCACCCTGCAAGCGAGCAGACGGGCTGACGGCGCTCATCTGGGTGAGGTGTTAAATGCTGACAGCCGAAGCACAGTTCTGAACCGTCTGCTCTCCTAATGAAGCTAGCCAGCGTTCGCCCTCATATGTCGGGTGCAGCTGATGGAGGCGAAGAATTGTCAGATGCATGAATCATATTTCTTCTCTAGCTACCCGAGCTTTCAAATTTGACTTCACAAACAAATCAATGAAGAATCCCCTAACAACTCTCCTTTTCCTCGTCTTTCTCAAACAAGCTTCTCCACCTCCCCGCCCTATGTATCTTTCTTGCTCTATAGAGTTTATGCAGTGCAATATACATAAGGTTCTCTTCATCAGCTCTTTTCTCTCACTACCTCTTATGTCAGTCGCATGCAGCTGGCCTTTGAAAAGGAGGAGTATTTGGTGTCATCTTTCGGGTGCAATGGGAACACAGAAGGGAGGGTTGCCTGGTTAGAAGGGGAAAGGGATAGACACAATAGTGCAGAGTCTTGTTTGAAGTCTGAACCACAGATTTTTGGGTCTTGGCTTTACACCACATTGGAGTTACCAGCACCTCTCAGGTTCCAAACTCATAAGATTGGCAACTCAATCCTTCCCCCAAGGCGGAAAGAGTCGGAAAGAAAGGGCAAAAGAAACTGAACAGGATAGAAATATTTTCAGTATGCTGTCAGAAAGCAGACATACAATGGCTGGTCAAATAGCTAAGGTTCAACGTCACTGTAAAGTCAGAAGGGGAATTTTGGAGTTTCGTGAGCCTACGCCTCGCTGGTTTCATTCCCAGCAGCAGTGGAGCCTAACTTGGGTTCCTTAAACCAGAACACAAGGAGACAAACTGAGAAAGGATGGAGAACTGATGCATTCATTGTATTATTTTTATAGAATGCAATTTTACAAATAAAGGTTCCATAGGGTATTTTTTTGCAGCAATGCTAAAGAGGAACCTTTCAATGAACAGTTCCTAAAATAACCTTTTTCCACTATAAAGTATCTCCTTCTTTTGTGCAGTATGTTCCATGGATGTTAAATGTGCTTCATGGAAACTTCAATGCCAATAAAGAACTTTTTTAAGAGTGCATCCTTTAAAACATCTACACAATAAAAACAAAATTTCACATGCCACCTGTCTATTCAGACTTTGTTACATTTCTATAAGCGTATTTAGTTGTTAGTTATATGAATGGTTGAGGGATAAGCAGTGCTCACTTCCTAACACAGCCATAATGGACCCTTTGAAATCAAATACCCATTCAGTCTTTTGTACCGAGGCCTTCATAACATGATTGAACGATTCAATTATTCAATATCCTGCTTTGTGCCATTTATTGATTCTTCTTTTTTCAAGGTTTCCATTATCCTGTTACCCTTACCAACAGGATTCATTAACTGGCAGCCTAGAGAGCAGTTGGACTGCAGAAACAGCATCTAATAAGAAGCTTTAAGAGCGGACTCACGAGGGAGATTTGCAAGGTAATTTTCAAAGGCGCCCATAACTACAAATTAACAACTTGTTCTAGTTCAATCTGCATTCTAAGAGTCTCCTTCACTTGCTCTCTGAATGCTAAATTAGCTTGGTTAAAATAAGTGGTATTTGTCTTGAAGCTACTTGAAACTTTCTTGCTGTTGAAATGGCCCATTCATGAAACAAAAAACTGATGTTCATCAGTGGCGATCATGCATAATTGAATAGCTCCTTGGCTGTTGTAAATATATCCTCCCTTATTGCTAAAACTAGGGCATTAAATATTTATCTAACCTGGGATTAAGATGCTGTTTCATGCAATAAATCAAATGTGTCTAAGTTGACCACCTCAGGGCCAAGCTTCCTGTAAACAGAGTACACACTTCCTGAATTTAGGATGCTTCAGAACATGAGAAGCCTCAAAAATGACTTCTGAGCTTCTTGTATTTTCCGGTGCAATGGTAGAGTTAGTTTGGTTAAATACTCTTGCTGAGTTGAGCTAGTTAGGAATTCTGTATATATAATCACAGAGACTCTGCATGCACGCACGTTGTCATTTTCCATCCAGCTCAGAATGTGCTGAACATGGACACCTGGCTAGATCAACCAGCTCAAGGAAAAGGGCCAATTACATTAGTGTGCCATTAGGAAATGCCAGCTTAATAGTCTAGGCATGTAATAATCAGGTGCACACCCTGATTGTGGGAGCTAAGGGTTTGCGTAAATGTCCATAAATATGTAATGTCAAAACATATAAATGTGCTTAAATGCATTGCACGTCATGGTTGATGGTGGAGATGTTACCTCAAGTCTATTGTGGCATCAAGGGTCACAAACACAAGTCAATGTGAAGGCCTTAGCTAAGCAATTCCTCTTAATACTTTTATGTTCAGTCTAAACATTAATTTTGCTAAAGACAAAGAGGAATTGCCCAAGTCTAAAGGCCCGTTCACGCCAAGGATGATAAATGCCGAGTTCTGTCATGACACTCTAGATTGCACAAGCTGATTGGTTCATGTTGCACACGGAGCCAAGGAGCTTACTGCTTTACATTTAAATGGCTGGTTGGTATTCATGAGAGCAGTTCACAGCACACTTTCAGAGTTCCTCTGAAACCCTCCACCTTCTCCAGCTCCACCTGTAAAGATCTGCAATGGGTTATTACATATTCTACTTGTGAATCAACAGTATGTCTTGAACACTCACAGCACCATATCAGCATCTGTATTGGCAGTAGCAAGTTCCTGTACTTGCTTTGCAATAGCAGCAGCGTAGCAGATCTATTCCACCAAGACCAACCAATACATTAACATTGTCATATCCATTACCATGCTAAAATCTTCAAAGAGATGTCATGATACAACAGTAAAGATACAAATAATGAAAAATATCTTAGCATCTATTTAAACACACAACATGTTTATTATACATATGCACTTTGGTCTGGTTGTGTGCTGCTTTAAATGCTTTAGCTCTTTAAAGCAGGATGGACACTGATTCTGATCAGCTGGAGAAAAGTTTTAAATGTGATTCTGACGTTGTTATTGTTGTAGATGATGCTGCTATTCTTTTATATTTAGAATGATTTTTTAAAATTATATGTTTATTGTTAAAGATCATTATCTGGCCTTAAAACCCTTCATTTAGGTGTCTAAAATCAAACTATTTTAATATACAGTACATTGGTTAATGATATTTTGTATATTGTTTAATTGCTAGTAAATAATGGTGAGATGAGTATCTTGTCTTTATAGGGTATGAGGATATATAATATGATTTTTAATAATAAAAAAAAAAAATTAATACATTTAATAAATAATCTAAATCATTTTCCTAATATTTAGGATCAGTAGATAAACACTAAATTACATTAATCTTAAGTGGGGTAATTTTCAAAAAAAAGAAAAAAAAGAAAAGAAAATAATTAATATTAATTTATTTATTTATTTATTCGAAACACCTAAATTACCTAATTTTATCATTCTTGAAGCTTTTCTACCTTCTGCTTGCTATGTGACTCTGACTTGCAAAACCCATACATGATGATTGACTAATATGTTTGCCTTTGGAAGATTTAGAAGTTTTTAATAAGGTTTGAATGGATATATTAAGTTGTTTATTTAAAAAAAAAAGAAAGTACTCCTTGCCGATTAAATATTTATTAGCTAGTCAATCATTCGCTGATTATGGTAGCCAGCATTCACACTGATGATTCAGTGTGATAATGATCATGACAGCACTGACTGCCCAGAAATGAGAGGCAGATGAGGGGTTCAGAGTGTGTTACTGGAAAAACAAGCTGACCGGAAACACACACACACACCGATCACTTCACAGCGGCCTATTACCCATGATTGACCTCTTTCTCATACACAGCAAACGGACAAGAACACACACTTAGAAAAACAGCAGCAGCTGGTGCACATGACACACAATCCTGGAACAGACCCGCAGAGCTGGTGCTGTTTTTCAGTTAAATAATGTAATGTGGGTATATTTCATGTTGTTTTCTCAGTCTACTGTTGTGCAATCCATGCTCAAGTTCAATCATTCTTCTAGTTAATATCACACTGTGCTCGGTAGTCTAAATCATCTATGTACAAAGGGAAACGACACTCCTCCCCAGACCATTTTGTGTATCTCAACTTACGTGAGACCAAGAGTCGCCTGGTGATTGATGTACGCTGCTCTGCTGATTTTTGTTTGTCTTATCCCATGCTTATGTTTCTCATTACACATCTTACATTTCAACTGGGTACAAAATCCAACAAATGGCCTCAGTTGAATTCTGACATGCCATCAAAAAGGAATCCAACAGCAACAGAGTATTTACAGGGCTGGCGAACTATGGCTCCATTCCTGGGTTTGAGGACAACAGCGGGACACCTCAAGAATGGCATTCGCAGTGTGTGTTTTTGGAGAGGAGTGTGTGGTGGGAGAGAATGTGATGCTCTAGCCGGCTGTGGGAAGAGAGAGGGGGCGAGCTTGGCTTAGGTGCTGCAGGGACGGAGAATAGGATTGGCCCCAGTACAGATCTTGTACATTGAGGCATCAAAGAGCTTGCGGCGCTGCTTCCCACGATAGATACCACGCACCCTGTCAAACACATCCCTCCCCCCGACAGGATAACAGATAAGTCACCATGTCTGTGCTCATTCTTTCTTGTTTAATGAAATTCCAAACTAGTCCTACTCATCTGCTCGGAAAAAGGTCTTTGTGCATGTAGCTCGCGAGGGCTTGTCTTAGGATGATGGGAGAAAATTTTCGATTTATTTTTTGATCAACTCACCAGCAAGGTCTCAAACTGACTGATAAACGAAACGTACTGTAATTGATCATTAGAGTGACGTCACTTAACTCATATTTCAGGACAGGTCCATGCTTACATCAATCTATTTTTATACCCACAGATTATACATTAAATATAATGGGGAAACATTAAATTAAAATATTAGCAATTAATTATAAATGTAAAACAATAATAAATAAATTAAATATTGTAGTAATAATGTAATTATTATTTATTTAAAAAAAAGGCTAAAATGTTTAATTAAGTCTTTATTTAACAAATAAATTGTCTATTAATTTACAAAAATCGAAAACATAAAAAAATCTAAATACATAATTATTTAAAATAATGTAATTTAAAATCCATCTATCTATCTGTATAAATATATTTACATGATATATATATCATAGTATATACATAGTTATTTAAATCATAATTAAATATTTAAATGATAAAAATATGATACAAAAACATATTTTATATAAAATTATATATTAATATTTAAATGTTATAATATAAAAAACCTTTATATACAATTGTGCCAAATAGTGGCAAAGTAGACTAAATTCCAACTGAACTGCAGTTTGAAAAAGAACAGCAAAAAATCTTGCATATTTCTTAAGGGAGTGAGCCATTGCACCACGGATGCAAAGTGTTGCTGTGGGTTGAGCAAATTGCCAAGTATCACAAGCTATAAGGCTAATCTATGTTGAAGAAAAGCAAGAGAACAACTGTTTTACAAAGCCCTAATGGTGGTTCTTCAAAATCATATGCTGAAGGGAATCTTCAGGCTTAGCTTAGGGGGATTTGTTTAGGTACTTTTCGCCTGAAAGAGTACGAGAGGCCTGGTTGGTGTCCCTTTTCTGGGCCTCTTTGTCGAGATGTTCTTGCAGCTGTGGAAATAGCAAATGGAGTTTGCCCTGTGGCCATGCTGGGATTGGGTGGGGATCTGACCTCTGAAGCCTCTGCATTCTAAAACTGCTTGCTATTCACTGTATATTCACAAACTGTTTAACAAATTGAACCATCTTTAACAATTTCCATTTGCAAAACTTTAAAATCAAAAGTGCCTTCTACATAAGTCAAACTGTCTAATGGCTTCATGGCTAATGACCATTACGCTGATCTCATGCGCCATTCCTTTCGGTTCCACATTAAAGATGTCATGGGCAGAAAAAGGTACGGGCCCACACATAGGCGCAGATCAAAACATTTCCATCTGAGCTATGTCTTCAGAAAGGGCTCATTAGTTTCCAGTCACTTGCTGTGTGGGTCAGCACATCGTGCACCAGTTAGCACTGGCGTTAGTTAGCCGTTTTCCGCCGTTCATGTGATCTGGAGTGCAGTTTACGATATCTTTCCGATCCTATTCCAGCGAATCAGTATAATGATTTTTAGCACAATGGCAAGCATCTAAGAGCTGTGTTTGTCTCAGCGGGGTAAGAGTTCACTAGAAAAGACCTGAAACGTGTAAATACGTAGATAAACAGTTTCCCCCAACACCACTGAGAGTTTACATTTTGATTTCAGCCTGCGCTCAGCACTCTTTCATCTTCATAAATGCTACAAATGAGTTGCTGCAGGTTTCTGTTGTGTTTTTGGCAATGCTGAAAGACTGAGGTGTTGGAAAGTTTATATCACAAGGTGGTGATTGCAGTATTGTCGGGATGTTTTTAGGTAGTTCCCCGTGTTTAAGTCCCCAGACTAACTGTAACTCAAAAACAGCCTACAAAAAGAATGGAAAAACAAGCCAATGGAAAAATAAATGAGCATTGTTTTTCATGCACAAATAATTACAGATGTCATTTTTATGAAAAACCTACATATACAGTATACACGATTGCTTATGTAACCCGTTTAATAAACTTAGTGGTTAATTTAAATTTTGTCTTAACCGAGAAAGCCTTAGTTGGTGCACATTCGTAGTCGTCACTTACGACATTCCCGGATAATGCGGCAATGTTGAAACCACTCATGGCCCAAACTCACTGTGTCCAGACTTGATTGAATCCGATTATGAGTCCAGTCGATCTGAGCCCAATGATGAAACACACAATCTGTCCAGCTCCAAACTAATTCACAGGTCCACCACAAACTTCATCAATGGTGAATATCTCTGGCTTCCACACCATCAGCACACACAGAATGACTCGAACCATTACAAATAAAATAGCAAGGAAATGTAAAAATTACTTTAAGCAAGAAAAAGTAAAGCAAAACACTTTGGGCCTTAAATTACAAAGAATAAACAGTCTCCAAAATGACGACACTTTTCCACACACACATGCTGCCTCTTCTCGCCATGTGCAATGCTCCTCATCCATCAAGCAAATGACGACATGATGTAACCTTAAACAAGCTCAACAGTCATTGGCTAGCAATAATACACTTCCATTAAATATGTTATGTCATTGGATATGAAACAAAAAAAATTAATAAAAAAATATGAAGTAGTAGATGAAGGGAGACACTTTCTGTGTACTTCAAGATCTAAAAGTTTTTAACCTGTTTAATAACTATAGGCTCAGATGGAATCTACAGACATTTTCTGCATGGATTTTGAGGAGAATATCTGTAGAATATGTTTTGAACAGAGCTGAAAGCACTATATTCGTTTAAATGGCTTAATGAAATTAGATTTTTTACAATGAATGAGCATGCATGGGGTAAAAAATTGGAAGAACTTATGATTTATGGGCGTTCCAACTGAAGGTATGCATTCGATACCTTATATAAAAAGAGAATGGATTAAATCAAACCGGAAGGACTGGCGAGTCTAGAACACAAATATTATGGAAAAGGTTTTGAGGAGAAAGTTGGGAAGAAAGAAAGAATGTGGTGTTGGTGAGATATTAAAGTTTACAACGGATTACTCAGGCTGAATTATTTAGATAAACACAATGCTTACTACTCCAAAGAAAGCTGCGAGGCATCAGCATCCATGTCCCTGTGGACCTGCCATTGCGACACAATTATTGCAACACTGTAGAGCTTAATAATACAGCCCTGCAAGTAATTCTAAGCAGATGGAGAGAAATAAGGTCAAGTATGGCCACACAGAAGCACCCATTCTCCACTCGGAGGTGTTGTACCAAAGATGAATGCTGCACATTTCTTCACACACACACACACACACACACCTGAGATTTTATAACCAAACTTAAGTAAAAAAATGGCCTTAAGCTTTTAACAGACAGTTAAAACAAGGTTGAGTTTTCAAAAATATTCTAAAATTCACAAAGATTGCCTTTTGAAAATCTTTTTAGAATGAAAAATGAACTTCGCAAACCTCCTGGAATTGTTTTTAAAGTCTGAGGTTGATTTTGACACTGGCTTCTCCTTGGCACTGCTATATGAGACAATCTCTCGGAGTCTGCTGATTTCTTTTTAATCTACTGAATGTTGTATCACTGGAAACCTCAGCCTAGTTCTTAGAATGTCTCACCACAACCGGTATTCTTAAAGGCTAAGGCTCATGTCAGGGCTGTATTAAATATTCTCTCTAAAAAAGACTTAAGGGCAAAATTATATTTAAAACCTTTCACACTTTGCTTTGATGATCTTTTCACTATATTGTCAATTTACTTTAGAGTTAATGAACATTCATTAAGACAAAATCTAAGAAATCATCTCATAAAAAAAAAATCAAGTCATAAAAAGCTTGTTTTTCGAATTCCGGCAATAAAATAATGCATATTTATGTTTTGATAGGTCTAATTTGACTTGAAAATGCTACATTAAAAAACAAAAAACAATTAGGTTATAGCTCTTTCTTTTTACTAAAAAAAATAAAAAATAAATAAAAAAAAATAAAAACTTGCATTGAGGCTTTTTTTAATAGTTAAAATCTTTAACCATATGCATTTCAACTTTGGCAATGTGTGCATGAGCAGCTCTATGATAAACCAGCCATGTGAGAACTCTGTTGGTATGGCGTAATCATTTCTGAAGAACATCTGATGAGCTTCTTCAGGGTTTGGTTTAACACTATAACAATGGAAGACTTTAACACGTGTGCAAGCACAGACTAAGAAACTCACACATGCCTGCCTAAAAAAAAAAAAAAACTAATTCAAACAAAAAATAAATAAATACATGCACACAAACACAAATCAACATTTGAAATCATTACATCTTCTACTTAATCCTCACTCTGTCAAGTTCCACTTTTTATTGGTGCATGATGTCATACGCAACACACTGGTGCGCACACGCACACGCCCCCTCATGCACGCTGCCTCCCCCAACTTCTCTATGTCCCAAATTTCTCTTTCACAAAGCTGACGAAGACATTCTTACTTCTGCATGCTCAAACTTCATCAATGGTGAGTCGTTTCATTCAAATGACCTTTCAATAAACAACAATTAAACCCTGAAGAAAAACTCCTTTTGTCTTTGTCATTGAGCAAAACTCAATTGCACAGCTGAGGTAATGATTTCCTGTTGAAAGCAACAGGATTATATTTGAGTTTCTCAAGAACTGCTTCACTGTGGCTTGAAAGGCAAGTGACCGAAGGTTTAAAGAGACACGTCTCGAATCAGCTGACTGAGGCAGGAAGCCGACCTAGTACTTGGAAAGGCTTTTCTTCGTACAACAGCCTACAGTTCTAATTAAATGCCAGATAAAAGGGATGCTGAACCCGCTAAACCCAAAAAAAGTATGAAAGCAAAAGTTGCCTGACATGCATTGCATATCTCTAGAACACAGAGCATGTATATTTAGATATATGTCATATTTGATGTTACTCATTCTTTCTATGGAATGTAATTATGCAGCACAATAAACCAATAATATATCATTAGATATATTAAAGTAGAAGAACTACTTTAAACCTACTATTAAACTTTGCTTTAAAACGATCATAGAACAGCATCTGATTAAATTAAGTACTTTTTCAGCACTGCATTAAAGGTGCCATATGCAAAAATTGAGGTAAAAATATCCATAACATGACCTACACGCATCAAAAGAATGAGAAGAAATAAGGGCAATGATGTCATAAAAAAAATGTCAAGTTATAGTGCTGCAGAGATATCAACCTTAATTAGCATTACCAGCCCCGGCCCGACAAGTGTCGTAATACCAGTTTCGTCCATGAGAGGCGGTATGCGGGCAACATAACCACCAGCCAACCTGCAATAACTCACATGGCTTGTGGGCTTGTACTTGAACCTGATGTTATTCGTGTGGAAAGTACAGCCCCCTACTTCATTTCAGTTCAGGGAAGAGAGAGAAATGATGTCTCAAGCCCTTGGCAAGAGACCCCTACCACCACCACCCGCTACAGGGAAACAACCGCGCTCGGAATCACAAATCAAATCCGATAAGAAAAGGAGCTGAATAAGAGTAAACATCGGCACTGCTTTCAATCGCTGGAGACAACTGATGGACCATAAAGAAATGAGGCTTGACTCCGAACTTGCAACATTTCTAACAGTAAGTTAGATGCTGTTAGTATTTCGCTAGAAGTTTGTTTTATATGTTTGTGTATTTGTTTTCGGGAAGTTTTAACATAGCAATGTATCGAAGGCTGTTCGATAAACATGCTAATGTTAGCGATGGCTAACCGTAGCTGCATTTGATAAGTAGCTAGCTATAACTTAACGTTACCCATTTTATTATATCATAACTAACCTGCTCTGTTTAGTATGTTGGTCTCCGTGTCCTCTTTGCTTCGTGGTTTTTCTGTGCGTGAAAAAATTGATGTGTGGCGTGAAAGCGTGTGAAAAGAGTAAATTGTGTGTGTCTCACGGTGAATGCTTGAGAGTTGGCACATCAGTTCCCAAGCAGAATAAATGACAGGTTGATTATTGCTGTTTAGCGTTTGTATTAATCTATGATGTGTCCCTGTTTGCGTACAGGGACATAAAAAAATAAATTAAAAGTAATCTGTGGACCAAGGTGTCTGAGAATGTCCATTTTAAGTAAAGGATCCTAATATTTCGTCCACAACAATATTTAATGAGGTTAACTTATAACTCCTTGTGGTTAGTCTGCACGAGATCAACAAGCTTGTTTGCTTTGCGGCTGCTTTAAATTCATAAATAAGCATTCGATCTATGTTAGAGCGTCTGAGCGCTCACAAATATTTCTGCAGCGTCGTGAGTAGAGCGGCAAGAGCGATTTTCGATGCTCTAGACGCCGGCGGTGTGAACGCACAGTTAGGCTTCGGCTATGGCTGTAGTGTTGTTGTGAAGGTAGGGGCAGAGCATAGAGACTATGCCGTTTCTCGTTTGTTACTCTAGAGTAGACCAATTCACTTTATTGAGGCATACTGGAGTATGACTTGATTTTTTTTGCCAAACATTACAGATGGCACCTTTAAAGAAATAAATACAAATATAAATAAATAAATTAATATCTTTGATTTCAAGGCTCAGGAGACTTCAAATTTATTTACAGTTCTTTTATCCAACATATTATAAAACTAAAAATCTATGGCTAAATGCTTTTTTTAAGTTTATTTAGTTTTAGTACAAAAATCATTAAAACTGAAATAAAAAAAATTATAAGAACTATACAGACATAATAAAAAAATAAAATGGCAAAACCTAAAATAAATGTAACTAAAATGACAATAAAAAGAGGAAATTGTATAAACACACACACACACACACACACACATATATATATATAGTATCTAACTAGCATATAGTAGCTAAAATGCTTTGAGTTCAACGCAAACAATTTGATCATAAATTAAAGACTGCAATATTTAATTTAGATTTAGATTTTTTAAGTTTATATTATTATAAAAATGCCATTTTATACACATTGTATAAAAAGATCTTGTATCATAAAGAAATAAACTGTTATTATTAGATATACATTTCCCAGTCACAATGATCAGTACGGTTCAGACTGAGAAGTGAGCTCCTGTATTTAGAAACTAAAGTTGTAAAAATTTTACACAACTAGAATCAAGAAAACATAATCCACTCAGGAAAAAGTCATGTGTTCAGTTGATGACCTTCACTGTGTTATGACATCAAACTTGCATCTTTGTATTTCTGCTGCATCTGCATTTGGCGAGGCAGAGCATTGTCTGCACTTCTGCTTTTTGATATCATCAACAGCCTCTGAATGCATTGTTTCATATTTAAATCTTAACACCCTAGTCGAAGGGGAAACTGATTCTCCAGACATCAACAATGTAGGCACATCAACCACAGGTTGGCAAACTTTATAGGTGTATCACGACACATTTGACAGAAGTGAGTAATTTGGATACCTCAATGCACATACTATACAACCACACAAAACACTGGTTCGTGCTGAACGCAAATCTTCTTTTTTTTTTTTCTGTCCTTATTTACAGCTTTAAAAAGGACCTATACTATCGCCCCTGGCTCTGCCCCACACATCTGTTTGACTCAGTCTGTGCAAATGAAGGGAAACGTCCCTTCATGGCCTCAGAGCAGAGGGACACATTTTTTGAAGGCTTGTGTTTATTTTTGTATCACAAATGAATCATCGGTCATGCAGTTAAAAAATCTTAACTCTTTCCGTTCCAGTTACACGTCACATAAAAACATACAAAATAGAATTATCATTTTTGGTTCCGCAAAGGACCTTTCACTGAACAGTAAAATAAAATTCTTAATTTGAAGGACATTTGAATCATTTCAAATTACGTTTTTACCATTGTAAAAAACATTTTGTTCAATTAAAAGTTCCATGTATATTATGGATCCACAGCTGGCAATAAAGATATTAAATTTGTCATGATGCAAAGAGGTGCACACAGAAATGCATATTTCATGAACACAGATTCTGGAAGATCATTACATAATATGTGTTCTAGACAGCTTAATGTGTGCTGTTTTCATTTCCTAGAGATTTATATAAGTGCCAGTGACCTGCATGAACTCTTATTAACCAATGCAATTCAGCCTCCTGCTGTCTAGAAAAAAGGGGATTACACAAATGGGTTCGATATGATCTGACGAGTAGACAGACTGCATAAGCTGGGGCCATTTAGCTTCAACCGGAAGGTACCAAGACCTTAACAAGTCTGCCGCATGTTGGCATCTGGTTGGCGCATTAGCGTATGAGCATAATTTGAATTCTGCTTGGCAACAGTGGTGGTAATCATTGTTTGTACAGGATCCGGGTGAGAAACGAACTGAAGGTGATAAAACTGTGGGCACAGGGATAAGATTGATGCCAGTTGTCACAAAGGACAGTGGCTGGAGCCGCCACATGAAAGTAGAGAGAAAGTTCTCCTTTCTGCTGTCCCATCAAGCTGTTCAATGGTTATCTATCTTGCAAAATGTCTTTGAAGAAAGAAATAATCCACTGAAAATATATCTTTATTTTGACAATAAATGAAAAAAATTTAGTTTTGGACCAGTGAAAACATTGGCAGAGTAAGTATAATCTGGACTACTGGCCCAAATGGCAAGGCAGAATAAAAAAAATCCTTATTGTTGAAGCCCTATTTAGCCTGCTGAGCAACCTTTGAGCAATAATATTCTCTTCTGGGATAGACAGAGTCTATAAAGAGAAATGCTGTTAAAGAACAAGAAGTGATCAACCAGAGAAAGTCAAACCTCTGCCCACGGAGACAGTGTGGGTGATGACCGTGGGAGGTTCAGATGCAAAGACTGCCCCCAACCTCAGTCCTATAAACAGCAGACAAAAGGAAAGATTTTTACAGCATTAGCTCATGGGCTGGAGGCCTTCTGGAAGTTCTTTTTCCGTCTCCCCCTTTTCTTCTCCCCCAGTTGCTCTCTAATCAGCCCTCTCTTCCTCCGCCACCCGCTTCCCTCGACACCCACACCCCATCCAACACAGATCTACCACCCACGCACACGCCTCCCAACCATTTCCCCCCCTCTTCCTCTGTTGGAAAGGTTCAACGACCTCTCTTTTTCTCTCGTTCACTTTTCGCCTCTCTGTCTATCAGCTGATCTTCGCCTGGCCTCCAAGAAAAGAATGAAAGGAATGCATTGATGTGGGCATAAAGACAATCTGGCTTTGTTATTGTGGGAATCACGTAGGGGAACATTTTAGGAGCAGAGGAGCTCAAAAATCCTCCTGAGAAGCAGAATGAGACATTTAGACTTCACAACTGTAAAACAAAGTTAAGGTCACTTTAAGGTCACAGCAGTGTCACTGTTCGGAATCAGTCCTTCATGGCCCATCTGTGGACTGCATCAAAACATTGACAAAACTGTGTCATCTTAACCTATCTAGAAGTCTTTCACTAGAGATATTGTGGTGCCAGGAAGGCTAATTAGCAAGAAAGTTCTCTGTCCAAACCGAATAATAAGGCGTTTACTTGCACTTTCTTACACAAAGTCCCTGTTTCAGGGTGTTGTGCGGATAGAGACAGTGAGTGTGATCCTTGATAAAGATGTTTTTTAACGCCAACACAAAGAGGTTGGTGACCACATCAAAGAAAAAGGTACGGAACAAACTATTTTCCTTAACAAGCTGGGTCGTATTTATACAGGCAATTTTTCCACACTCCTAAGATCTGAGAAAACATTTCTCACATACCTAACAGGCATAATCTAACACTCTTTACTGCCTGTTTTCAGTGAAACTTTATTGTTAATTTAACATTTATTATATTATTAAATGCTAATGTTTAAAAAAAAAACTTTGTAACCAGCATATGCTTTTATCACAAACTAGTCATATCATGATCATTCAGAGGATATTTTAAAGATTAAAATAATTACTTTTCCTCCCACCCAAAAGCAAGATAACCAACTGAACGTGACCGAAGTCGTTCATTTACTGTTAATCGATTGAAAGGAGGGGTTTTAGTGCTCAAACGTGCCCCACTGAGACCCTTACAGTTAGTTTGGATAGCTGATTTTGTTCTCCTTTTGCAGGGGAATACCAAAAGGGGACTTTCAATCTCTCAATCTTCAGCTAGTAGGTAAACAGAACAGAGAGAGCTCTGCAGAAAGGGGGATTTTTTACTTTTGCATTCATTTGCATTCGCGTCAAAACAGTATTTTGGTCCTTTTTTCATTTGGCTAAAAATCGAGTTTTGAAACCTTTGAAATGTACATCGAAATCGCCAAACAGACGCTGTGGGAGTTCGCTCTTGCTTTCATAATGAGTGTTGAGCGCCGCAAAGATTTCGAATGGAAAAAAAAGGGCAAACTTTGATCACAACAACTTGTTGTGGTTAATGATAAAATGGAAATGCTTTCCATCCTTAAACAGGACTAGCATTCCATTCAGGTTAACCTTAGCAAAGTGCCACTTTCAAATAGCTGACCATTAATCATTACATTAACCGACTTCCCTTCCCACCAGCGAAACATCACTGCATGCATTACATCATACGAGACCCATTCAGAGCAGGAATGGGAGTGGGTCTCGGATATGTCCAGGGCATTGTGCTAAAGAACGTGACGGAGGTCAAACTGAAAAAGTCCCACTCTGGGCCACAACGATCCCACTATTGAGTTGAATGGAAGGAAATACAGCTTTGGTCAGGCGGGTGTGTGAATCCTGTCTGTAAATGGAAGCCACATGATGGAGGTCAAGATTCCATGGCTGAGTCTCCATTCTGCGGTTTCCTCTCTCGGCATAACAAGCATGTGCTTTAGAAGCCTTGCGTCTTTTCTTGGATCCCCAGTTAGCAAGCAAGCATCATTCTTTTGTCTAGTCAGCCTGCAGGACATCACTGTTCATGGGACACAAGATCATTAGTCATAAACACACTGAGAAACTCTGAACTTCAGTCATCAATTAGCCATCTTTGTTAACACTTTGTAAATGTCTCTAAAGAAACCCAAGAGAATGAGAGGCATGCTGGAGTTATGCACAGCGCCGCGACGGAGAGGGCCCGCGGGGTCTCACCCCTAAATATCAAACAGCTGTGTGAGAAAGCAAACAACAGTGCGAGCCTCCGAGAAGAGTGAAGGAAGAAAGGAGCCAGTAGACAGTCAGATGGGGCAGTCGAGCTCTTGAGTGTGTTGCTATGCTTCTCTCTCTGTTCCCAAGTCTTCGCCCTCCTGCTCCTCCTCCTGATAAAGCATGCATAAGAAGGGGAGATGGAGGGTCTCCCTGCAGGCTGCCTGCAATCTAAATCACCCATCTGCCACCTCTGTCCCTGGTGCCAAACCCCCATTCTTCCATTGGAGCCCTGTTTGTGTGTGTGAATGACTTTACTTCTCTGTGTACTTGTGTGGTCTTCCAGACGACTCTTTGATGGGATGCTCTACTATGTTGTGTTCAGCAAAGAACTAAGAATGTTTATTGGCTTTTGTTAAATACATTTAAATGAATATAGAAAAGCTTGAATATTTGGTTTCACTTATCTGTTCCACTGAAAAACTGACTACATTTTCATTAAAAAATAAAAACTGTGATTAAAATCACAATGTAATGGATGTAGCGACAAATCATTTCTTCCATGTCTGACTGAAACAGATTGAAAAAGAAGAAACTAAAAACTTGGTTCCAGTTATGACTTTAAAATGTCAACAAAAAAAAGAAAAAGTAGAACACTGAAATATTTGTACGGATGAAATGTACACAACAAGCACACAAACATGCATTTAGGATAGATAAGGTGATTTTCCATTTCACACAGTATTTAAAACAACAACTGTGTTTGCACTCGCCACTGAACCAGTAAAATCACTCAAGTATAAATTGGAGTTCTGCCTTCGGGTCAGCAGCAGAAAAACCAAAGTAATCTGCACAACCGCTGTAAATAAATCCACCATACATGTTGTAGTCACTGCTGTTATGTTACCTAGCAACTAACAGCACCTCTTTTCTTCTTGTTCTTAAAGCAGAATTTAATAACCCTCAAAAATTTCTCAAATTACACAAGCATGAGAACCATTCAGTTTCAGCAGAGGGTGAAAAAAATGTGACTCTTTGGTGGATTTCCTGCACTGTTTGCGCAAGTTGATTATTGCAGCCATGAACCATGTCTAGACATCTAATTTCTCCCATCAGTGAGAAAATGGGGAAAATTGCTTCAGTATTGACTGTGAGCCGAACACCCTTTTGAACACACTGAAGCCAATTAATATGGCACAGTTGAGCTCAGAAGCATTCACCTACACAGGTCGGGCATGCTTGATACCTAAGGCCTGTCAAGTCACCTTTATTTATATAGTGCTTTTAACAATACAGATTGTGTCAAAGCACTTTACAGTATTAAATAGGAAAATAGTGTGTTAATAATGCAAAAAAAAAAAAAAAATGCTGGAGATGTATAGATCCAATACATACAACCCTAGTAGAATTGTTTTAAAGTTACATGTTATGTGTGCTACATTCACAGTACAATGAATCTTGTGTGTTTGAGGTGAACACATACTCACGTTACCATTTGGAAAGAACATGAGAAGACTACGTGAGCCATATGTGAGAGTCTGAATAGAGAGCATGAGAGTTTTCCACATCGCATTACACTGGAAAGTGACAGAGCTCCTTGCTTTCATCTACACCATCAGAAAGGTGCTTCAGTCCCACCTGCCATCATCAAAGGACCCATCCAACCCACAAGGGATGATAGAATCACCCTCCGCCCCAAAACCAAGCTGTCTCTGCCTCTAGTATCACCAGTGCCACCTATTTTACACTTCAGATGTTTATCTGGCCATGCTATCTGAGCTAGTAGTGCATTCAAGTCCTCTTGGGAATTTCATATTTACAAGTTGGGAAGTCGTAATTACAATGTTAGATGCGTTCAAATCATTTCGGTGCAAGATGGCATGGAACAGCGATTCACCTTATTACAAGTCTGTGTACCATCAGAATGATTTTGAAACAGATATTTCAAGGTAGCAAAACTGATTTAAAGAAAGTCCAGAATTTCCCCATGCAAGACACTGTGGTGAGGTTCATGCCTGTTCAACTTCTAAATATGATCTTTCTGATATGATTTCATTGCAGCATAACACTTGCTTTGTTTTTTCAGCATGAATGCACTCTGAAAGCCCTTCTGATACTTCCACCTGAGAACAGTTTGAGTAAAAAAGTAAAGCATCCTTTCTCATCTCAGAACTCAGAACTCAGTCAGATTTAGGTGTTCTTGCTACTTGTTTTAGTTTGGCTTCACGGGTCTTCTTCCCTACCTTGACTAGAGAATGGTCATTTTAAACCTGTAGATTCATTTGAGCACTGTTGCTGACAATAAATACATCCAGACTTTGGAACAAGCATCAATTCCGGTAATCGTTACAGTGATGTAATCCATATTGAAATGTAGCCACAAGTGGTCAATGTGCAGGGAAATCACAAGGCTGGAATTACAACATGCGCCTGATGGCTAGTTGGCTCTCAAAGCTCTGCTGTTCAAGCATTCAGCTCCCCAGCTGTGTTCAGCCTGCTGGGAATGTGCTTTTGGCTCCCTCATAACTAACCCACACATCCCCATCCTCATCCAAGCCAGGGGGTTGTGTCCCACACTTCCTGTTCAGAATGTCTAACAGTACAGTTTTTAACAGGACTGACTTTGTGTGCAAGATGAATGGGAAAACTGATGTCTTTTTGTATTAGCTCAATCCCTAATCGAAATAAACAGCACTCTGTCAGCAAGGAAATTCCCCCAACAGCAGGCTGTCCAGCAGCACCGTCTCAGAGTATCAGAGTCACTGGAACAGATGGGATAGCTAAAACAAAATAAAAGCAAGGAGGCGGTATCACTGTTGTTATTCACTATATAGTATTAAATTACCATTGTCTATTAGCAGTGTAATGTTCACCACAGTAATATAATTATACCAATAGGAAGTCAAAATTAAGGTAAGCTTCTTATTTTGAAAAATAATAATACTTTAATTCAGTGAGGGCACATTAAATTGATCAAAAATGAAGATGTCTATAATAAATAGAATAATATTTTAAATATATACTGTTTCTGACTTTCTATTCATCAAAAAACCTGAAGAAAAGTATCAGAGTTTACACAAAAATATTTAGCAACTATTTCCAACACTGATAATAAGAAATGTTTCTCGAGCACCAAATCAGCTTATCTCTGACTCAAAGAACTTAAGTTTTCAGATGTTAGATATCAGCATTAAATGTTATCTAGCAGCTTGATAAATCATGCAGGCCAGAACAACCAAAGGGTTCTGCATTCCCAGCATGCCTGTTCTGTCATTGCATGACTAGAAAGAATGTCTCATCTTTTGCCTGACATCTGATTGGACCATAATGAATATATAATAGGGTGTGTTGTGAGGAAAAAACATTTAGTGTTGAGGTTACCCGCCCTATCAAATATGAATGAGCACAGGTTCTCTGCTGACAAGTGTGGAGAGAAGCAGTGCTAATGCATTTTAGAGCGGCAGCTCATAGTCACATGTTCAAGCTGTAACACGTGAAGCCCTGCACTGCGTGTAGATTTCACCTCCACTCTGCTAAATGGCAAAGGAGATGTATTTTCAAACTAGGTCCACTCCACACAATGACATTAACCAAAAAGGATCTAGTTCAACATGCCTTAATGAGAGTCTTAAACTTAAAGGCAGGCTATGTATAACATTAACAGGCAGAGACAGCCTCTTTCCCAATATACATGAATTATTCAAGCTCCGTTGGATGAACCTAAAACACATAATTACTATTTGACTTATCTTAGCTTTAATTCTGCCATATCTGGACCCAGCAGTGCTCAAACTTTGTGCTATCTGAAATAACATCTTATTAGCATTCAGCAGGGGTTCCGTGGTAAAGCATTGTGCGAATAACTCCACATTCTGTAAACCAGAAATTAGAGGATGTTGATGAAAAAAGCTGCAATGAATTGGAAGTAACGGCAGATCTTTTACATCCACACTGGGACCAAGTATGTGAATGTTCTGCCATTTTCAGTTCAATGCCCTGGGAGAGCAGTTAAGTGAGGAAGCATATTGTACAAGGAGAGCGTGGTTTTGGAAACTTCTGTTGGCTCGTGCTGGACGGTTGGTAGAAAAGGTTTTTGGGGGATAAGGAGGAGATCAACAGGGCCTGCGGTGCCCGAAGCAAACCGAAAAGCAGATGGCAAGCGACTGACAGGGCTGACCCTGAGGCACCCAAAGGGGGAAATACTTGGCTTCATCTCTGAACTGCTTAAAAGCCACCAAGAAAGTTGTTCCCTCCAGACAAAAGAAAAGACAAGAGCAGTGAATTGTTGGACATGCTGAGCCACGCTTTTGCCAGTCAAGCACTGATAGACAAAGAGTACCCATTGACAACAAATTACAGAAAACTGAAAGCACTAGAGGCATGACATGAAATTAAAAAAACCCATACTGTACTCTGCACTTGCTCTTATTCCATTAACAAAATCCAAATCTACCCAAACTCTTTAATATGCTAGCAAAAGCTCTGCAGTATACGAGCCCATCTCATCGCACAGATTCCTGTGTTCGCAACATCTACAGCTCATAGCGAACGGTCCCTTTTGTTAATCATCCTTGAGCCTTTGTCTGGGTTTTATTGCACAGCGTATGTCACATGTTTGTGAGAGTGTATGGCTTCTTTTAGGGGGCAGATACACAGACAGATGTGGATTTACTGCAAAGGGCTCCTATGAGCCAACTGTCAAAGCTGACACCTTATGTGTGGGAGGTTGAATCAGTTGTGATCGAGAGAGGAACGAGTTGTTTTCCTCTGAAATGTAATCCGATTTGTGCGCCCAGCAGACGATTCCAATTCAACATAAGGAAGAAAGCTTTTTGTAGACAAGCAGGTGACAATGTTTACTTCCAATCTGATAGCCAGAGGAGGCAACAGAGTTCCTGACTGTGAGCAAGTAAACTCATAACAAAATTTTCACTTATCAATGAGCTTGTGGAGCATGACCTACACACCAAACAGTGAGTGTTTACTGATGTATGTGAGCGATCCCAAGTGAGCGAGCTCTCCTACAGTGTGCCCCCATTTTTGTGTATATATCTACTGCTTTCTGAAAAAAATAATCATTAATCTAATGTGTTGGGGGTGAGGGGCCACTGAGTCCACCAGGCCAGACAGATGCCCCAAACCATGAATTAGGACCATATATGTTGGCAAACATCCATGAGCATGTCGCCCTCCTCCTTTGTCTCTGTTTCTATATTTCACAGTGAACAGGTGCAAAGGAAAAAAGGTCTGTGGAAAAGAAATTTTGAAATCACAAGGCACATATCAAAGGGTGAGGAAAGTCAAAATCAAAATTGCAGCATCAAAGCCAGACAAAACTCAAAACCAATACAAAGCCTGTCTGATCAGCAAGCAGTCACTTTGATCAATCACAAGTCAACTTATCCAAATAACTAGGCATCCACAATCACAAACAGCCGAGTTTAGAGTGCATCCAAAACTAGGATGAAAGCAAGCCAGTTACAGACATGGAAAACAATTATCTGTGATTTACATTTTAGCTCTAAATACGGTTAAATTTGATTTTTGTTGACTGTTTGCTATTCATTAACCAAAATCTTTTCAAAAGGCACAATGAAACGGCGGTATCGACAGTTTTTTTTTCTTTCATACTATGTACAAAATACATTACCAAATTATCAGGGAAAATTTTAAGGCAGGGATTTGGTATTATCCATCAGCTGTTGACCATCAGGATGTTGTGATTTGGACGTTGCACTTAAAAATGAATGCGAGCTTGCAGTCGATTGTGGAGAGGGGCAGTTTTAAAGGTTCCGTTTTTTCGTGCTTTTCTGAAGCTTTTGATTGTGTTTACAGTGTGCAATATAACATGTGTTCATGTTTCGCATGTAAAAAAACACAGTATTTTTCAAACAATTCACCTATCTGTATACCGCCGTTTTCACTGTCTTTGTGATTCGACAGCAGCTTAGAGCACGCTGCCCTCCTGGAAACGCGATTGGGCTAGTTTGGAGAAGCAAGTGGGCAGGATTTGTTTTGAAAACTGCTGGAGATGTACTTATAATCACAGGAGCGTTTTTACTGACGAGATGCGCATGAAAATCGCATTCGATTTTTTTGCACATGCCTACCATGTATTTAACAAAGCTAAACAGCATTTCCCTTTGTGTAATAAGTCACAGAAACTGTTAAACGCACCAACTTAAATAATAAAATACACTTACCGGTTCTGGTCCATAAACAACGCCTTCTCCAGACAAAGAGGGAACTGCTCCATCTTTAAAGAATAATCTTTGTGCAAACCAGCATTAAACTGATTGAGATTGAAGAAGCTATCCTCAGCAAAATGTGCTGCACATAGTTTTACATGTGGATTATATTTTTCGGGAACCGAGTTAAACATAAATTGTAACCATTGATCTCTAAATACAGCGTCCCTGGGAAGCCCAAACAAAGGTGATTGGACTCCCAAGATGAAAATAACAGCATTTCGACGACATGGGGACAAACACAAATGCAACTCTTCCTCTTCTCCGTTGGAGCGCACCAAGACCACGCCCCCTTTTTTTGTGTATTCATGTGGGGGAGGTTAGTCAAAAAACTGTTTTAGTGAAGTCATTACTGCAGGAACTAGAGGGATGTAGTCCAAACGGGTTGTTCGTTGTAGGCGAATTCTGTTACATAAAATATCTCGCTTGGCATTGAACTTTGAGCTTTATAATTTTACAGATATTATTTATACTATAACAACAACATTACACACTAACTAAAGTTTAAAACATGAGATCACGAAGAACGGGACCTGTTAGATGACAAAATGACTGGAAGAGTCCGACATACATCTACAGAGAGAAGTCTGACATTTTACTGGAAGATAAAATAATGACATTTTGATTATGAGATAAAAAAAAAAAAAAAAAAAAAAAAATGAATCATTCGCAATATTATCTATATCATGTCATTACAAAATAGAACATCAAGTACACTGTGTATATATAGGGAATGTCCCTATAACTTTCTCTGAGAGTCTCTCACCTCTTCAGGGAAACCAATAACTAAAAACATAAATGTGTCTGAAACATTTCAACTTCGCCAAGTTTTCTTCTAATGACTCACTGCAAGTTTCAGTGATTAATATCGAGAGATCGATGAGGGACAACACAATGTTTTGCTGGTCTTTAACATAGATCGTTTTGGGTGCTTACCCGGTATGTTCTTTCACTGCTGAACTCACCTTTCACATCCAATTTGTTCTCTTGTTTGTAATCCTCAGAACTTATAAAGATGCTGAGGGGAGGAAAAATGGGATAACCTACTTTTTCCAAGTGGTTTTATGATGAGTAATTTCGTCTGCAAACTCTCTTTTATGATTTGAGAGATTACCCTTGTCTTACTTAATGACTTTTGTGCATCTTTGTGCATAGAATCTGGCTTCTCAACCAAGGAGACCACACCTGCAAGGGAATCCTTATTTTCCCACCACCATTTTCCCAAAATAAACCCTAGCATCTCCAGCAGGCTTGTTTTCCAGACACACCCAGCTGAGGGTTTCGCCTTGAGGTCAAAGGCACCATGCAGCACTCTGGCAGCCAATTAGAAACGCCCTTGGAGCCCTAACTAGCCCCCCAGGAGCAGGAGCCACAACCTCACCCACCTGATAGCAGCTGGGCAGGAAGGTGCAATAACAAAACAGCCACCTATTCTACAGTTCTTCATCCTTCCTGCTTTCTTTTATTGCTCTTCATCTGCCTTCTACATTTCCTCTTTTTTATCTTGCACTTCTTTTCTTTTGAAACCTTTCTTGGCACCTTCACAGGCACAGATGTACATTGCAACGGTAAAATACGACGAAGGCTTGTTTGAAGGCATTATCACTGAATGTCAAAAAGAGACACTCTATTCTTTTCTCTTCACTGTTTTTTTTTTCTTTCCATGGTCTGCCTTTCGTGTCGATATCACTTTCATAAACAATGTCACTTGAAAGGGCTGTATGAGGCACATGTTGGAATACCAGAGCGATGCTAGAGCGTTTGAAGTTCTTTGACTCCAACTGTAAAATGCCCTACAATGCAACACCCACTAACAAAAGACCCAGGTGGGGTCAAACACGCCTCTAAGGCATCAGAATCAGCAGCATACTGTACACAGCCAGAAAACTGTAATGAACCGCAGGTATGTGGTGTGTGGGTGAGCACCTGCGCAATTGTAGTCTGTCTAAACAAACTTACACGTGTCATGGACTGATTTCATTATCTGAATGGGCCATAGTTAAACAATGCACATAATACTCCAGGTTCCCCTCCGGAAGTCACGAGGATAGTAAGACTATAATAAGGTACGAATGTTTATGCTGAACCTTTAATAAACTGCTGACTGACTTTTTGTTAATGGCGCTATTCAATCTCAACAATAAGTGGGAGATTATTAAGCAAATGTTGTGCATTGGGACACATTGCACTTGATCTCAGCATTGCACTTGACCTCAGTTCACCAAACCAACAGAGCTCCATCTTTACCTACACCTCCTCAACACTAACATGGCAATTAAGATAACAGTAAACATCAATTTGTTGAGGGGGCGAAAAAAAAAAGGGTATGCTAAATTAGCTAGCTCAAAGCGGTTACACAGTAATGAGAAAGCTCATTAAGCATTTTGCAATCCAGAAGTCCTAAATGCTGAGCATCTGCTCTGTTTTGCCATGTGTAATGCTGTCAAATTTTAGAAGGAGGCAATGGACCTATTTTACACTCCTACAGCTTCTGTTAAACACATTAAACAAGCCATTAAACAGTTTCAAAAAGTTTCTTAAATTGAAAATTCTCAACAGATTCTTCTCTCTACATGTGAAACCGCATGCATTGTAGACATTAGTCAAGGTAGCGCATATTTTCTTTTTTGACAGGAATAAAAAGTATGACAGACAGAAGTACAGTTTGTTCAATTGATTGTACTGTTGTTTCAATTGTGTAACTGCTGAAATGTCTTTCTTAAATGGTAAACAAAAAATCTATAATACAGCTTTGAGAGGGCTGAGTTGTGAAAATTACATGATGCAGACCTTACAGAGTAGGGCTGTGCGATTAACTGAAACATAAACATTATCTTGCACATTTTATCTTCTCAACAGATTCTAATTTGAAAGAAGTTTATAATGCATGTTCACTATTCCCAATTCAGCTCTGCACTGAATGTCTCCACGAGGGCATCTCGCAAAATGGAAGAGGCTAAACGAACGCACACAACCTGTGTTAACTCGCGCCAGGCTCCACGTTTAAAACGAGTCTAAAATCAGTTTAACTACTTTGCCAATTTCACTTGAATGAAATGAAACATTCATCACATTTTCCACTTGTTCTTAGAATCCCAAATACTTAAAAATGAATAAATGAGCCTAAGTAACCTATGTAATGCTTTAATAATTGACTAAAGTAATACAGTTCTTTACTGACACAAAATAAACTAATATTTCCTGTAAAATTCAATAATTAAGTAAATTATGTAAACATAGTAATATAATTGTAATATTCCCTGCAAAAAAAAAAAAAAAAATCTATAAAACCCCTCCCAAAACACAATAGAAAATTTTATAGATTTAAGGGGGAATAATAGGAATTATATTGGCTTTAATGTAAACTATAATGGTGTCTACTGGTATTTGATGGATTCTATTGGTGGGATGTAATTTGGCAGATGGGAAAGAACAGAACAACAGTAATTCCTATTGGAATAAAGGCCAATAAACACTACAAAAAGGAATTTTGTAATAGTTTTAAAAGGAAACCATAAGAATTTATGTGATGGTTTCTATTGGGTTTTTTTTCCAGCAGGGTAACTATACCCATAAGTTACGGAGCTGCACACTATTGACAATATCATGCTGAAGCTTGACTTTGCAAAATTAAAATCGCAAATCAAATCACAATCGCAATATCTGTCTTAAAAAATAAATAAATAATACAATAAATTCACAATTAGATATTTTCCCCATATCGCAGAGCCCTATTACAGAGTGTGTAATATTGTATGTGCACACATTCAATAGGCTGACAGAGTTCTGGAAAAGGTGTTTACATACAGAATGAAATATGAGTAATGTCTATAGGACATTCATTTTTTGTTTTCTTGGAAAAGGGATAAGGACAGGTAAAGTAGCTGAGAGTCTATTGTTGCGTTCACCTCTAAAACACCTCTACAGGTGGCTATTTTTAGTTAAGGGTCACAAGAGGCCAAAATGGATTATGGAAAACTTTCCAAGCCGCACACGACTATGTTAACTCAGTTTCCACACTCCTATTTAGCTGCAACAATGATTATTTTACATCAGGTATGACGCACGGTATGTTTAACTTCCGTCATTTAGAAGGATTACATTAATTTGCCAATCTGACAGAACCAAATTATTTATGTCCCTTGTCAACAGTTTATAATTGTGTAAACAACTGACTATCCACATGGACAGAACATGTTTTCAAAAGTCCATTTTAACTTGTGACAGTGACTGAAGTACAGTAAGACAATGGCCTCAAAGGCATGCTGGGTAAATGCGGTATTCCTGCAGGGGGCCTGAAAAAAATAAATAATAAGACTGAGCACTATAGTACCGCTGAATCATGTATTCTCCACAGACAGGCTTTATCCAAGGATTAATGAATCACATTAATTGAAAAGGAGGATAATAAGTTAGGATTAACTATGGATGGAGAGGACATTTCTTTCTGGTAGAGAAGTAAAGCCATCTGACCAATTTAAGGCAAATGGGAAGCCTTTTTGACACATTGGAGGACCTTCTAATTAGGGAAATACTAGGGATGCACCGGTTCACCGGCCATAAATCGGAACCGGACAGTTTTTGCTTAAAATGTCGGCAATCGGCCGGTTTTTGGTCTTTTTCTGGCCGATTTTTCCGGAAGTGCGCTCGCGTGCACAGACTACATTGTAATCGTTCGCTATGTGATTTGTGTGGAAGTATTTAGAAATCTGTCCATAGGACACGGGCAGCCGATCAGCACTGGAAGTGCAGAGCTACATGTCTGAGGCACAGATAGCAAGAAGCGATCAGCCGTTGGTGTTCTGGCGCACAAATAAGAGCCCCTTTCCTGCCGGCACTAAAGCTGCACGAGCTTACTGTTACCGGTCCGAGCCCTGAACATGAGTAGACCGTGAAGAGATGTTGAGATCAACTTCTCACTTGTTGGATGAGAAACGAAACGGACTAAACGGTGACAAAACTTTTTTTTTTTTTTTCGTAAAGTGGAACTAGCATAAACGTTTGAAAAGCCTGAAGTAAACGACAGTTCTGTATAGGATGATTATTTTTATTTTACCTTAAATTTACATCGACTTAATTTGATTTAAAAATCACCTGCTGTAACACACTGGGAAAAAGTGTTTCATTCGTCCAATTAAAAAATTTTAGGGTAATGATTCTCATCTATATTTTTTTACTTGAGAGAATAGTTATTTATTTCTCATTGGCTCAAGTTAAAAAAATATAGATGTAATCATTTTTATTGGATGAATGAAAACACTTTGCATCTTTGTTTTATTCGCACCAACGTTATTTGATTTTAACATTTTGGAATAATCTATTTATATAGCATACTTTTATTTAGTCTGTAAATAAAGACACTGGTAAATACCTTTTTTTATTTAAAACCAAATTTAAAAACTAAACTACTGAATGCTGATCAAGAAACATCTTATTGAATATGTATGCAGTTGTTTTCTTTAATTTCACATGGTTACAGCTAATCTTTAAATTTAAGGCCAGCTCTATGTAGTTTCAACCCAATTCAAAAACAAAAGCTAAATGCTGATGTCTGTAACATCCATGTTTGTATTGAATGTAGGCTACTTATTGTGCATATACTGCCATTAATTTCAGATGGTTGCAGTTATTGTTTTCAATAGCCAAAAGCCAGTTTGGCCTATTAAATACCAAATAAACATCGTTTATGCACACTTTCCTTCTTTCTTGTTTGTTGCTTAAAGATTAAAAAAATAAATAAAAAATCTGAAATCTGTATCGGAATCGGCCAGTTTGTTTGCAAAAAATCGGTATGGGAAACGGCCATGAAAAATCATGATCGGTGCATCCCTAGGAAATACCACAAAACACTTGACTACTTAATTGTGATGTACTTGGCTGAGGAGTTCTTCTTCCATTACCTGAGTCACTTGAACTTTATACAGAGTAACTGAGCACGGTTACATTCAAGTACAGCTTATAGTAGTGTTTTTACTGGCTGCATACCCCACTGATGCTTCTGTTCTTCAGATGAAAGCCCTATAAATCTCCACACAGTGAGGTTTTAAATGCATTCTTCATAAGAAATGTACGCAAACGAACAAGCTTAAACACCACCAGCACTCCGATGGTAAGCTATTGGGACATTATCAGTAACTTAATAAAGATTCCCCTAAAATAACTAACTACTGAGGAAATCAAGCGAGAAACATCCCCCTGTGCAAGAATATTTCACTGTCAGATACTTCAAAACAAATCCTACATTTAAAGAAGCTGTTAATGACAGACTCGGTGTAATAAATAACTCTCAAGAGCAAGCCTATTCTCTCAGCAATAATAGTCTTAATGCAATCTCTAAATGTGCTTTTCATGACAAAATGAAATAAATAAATCATTCATCGCCTCTGGACAAAAGTGCTGAGCGTTGTGAATAATGCAGGCACATGTTAAAGGCTTATTAAAATGCTGCTAATTGTGTCCTAATTGCATTGTATCTCTTCACATGATGGACTTGATACAGTCATGCATCACAATATAGCTATAATACTGTTAGTCAAGCATCTAGTCATTACAACTGACCTTTAAAATAATGAAATAAGGATTGCATCTGGAGAGTGTTTGTGCACGGCCGTCTCTCTGAAATGCTCTTCCTGTACCTCACTTTATCAAAAGCCATTTGAGTCAGTCTAACCTGCAGCAGATGTGGTGAGTAATGACCATCATTAATTCAGCCCCAGCACACCTTTCGTCCAGACAGGAATAATGGATCTGCTGGGCCACCTGCACAGCTGTAGCAGACAGCGGAGAAACTAGGCTAACCTCTAGTATTCAGTCTGAAGTTGACTGTACCATCTCTTAATATACCATGCTCACATGGTTGTTTGTTTGAATATAAATAGAAAAGATTCCCAAACTGCAATTTAACACTATTTCACCAATACACATTTATAACTAGTGGTCGATCGATATATCGACAGGGCCGATATTTCGCATTTTTCAAATATCTGCATTGGCAGATAAATCTTTCTTCCTGGCCGATTTGTTCGAGGCGGGACTTTTATTTTGACAGCACTGAGAGCGGCAGCGCCTGAGCACACACAGTGCTCACACTTTCTCTCTTGTTTGTCGTTAACAGTTCTGTCTAATACAGACAGAATTCTGTCTAATAATCAGATAGAACAGTTAAACAAAGGAATTAATGTATACAAAAAGTATTATAACGATTGCTTTTATATTAGTCCTATTAGTAATAGAAAGGCAAACATTATAATACTTTCTTGTTTGCCGTCAGCATTAAGCAAGTTCGCATTTATATTATTTAAACAAATCTTTGAATGACTAATGAACATTCAATTTCACAAACCTTGGAAACTTAGTCAAATCCAGCTGTAAGATCTTGTGAAGTGTGCATTTTTATCCAGCATGATCGCGTGTTCTCAGTGTGGCAGTCGGTCCGTGTGAATTGAATGGTTTAAACTTTAAACTCGTGCTGCGCTTTATGAATTTGCTCAGAGTCATATTCATGTCATTTTCACTGTGTGCTTTATGTTAAATGAGGGTTTGAAAAATATGAAAATATTGAAAAATTCCCAGTGCACACAAACTTCCCAGAATACTGAGTGCCCTCTTGGTTTCAGTGTTTACTTAATTATATTTTTTATTAAACATTTATTCATTTGTGAAAAATACTCTCATCTAAAGTATAAGCACGTTTCCTTTACACATTTATTTTTTAATCCATTGACAAATTATTTCAAATTTCTTAAATATTAATAATAATAATTAAAAAAAACATATCGGCTATCGGCCCACCTGTTTTCCAAGATATCGGCATTGGCTGTCAAAAAACACATATCAGTCGACCACTATTCATAATGTAGTTCAGTTCTTGATTTGGAGGACACAGATGGTCTCCTCTTCTCATGGGGGTTCTGAGATGCTGCACTGTGTATGAATAGGGTGGAGTCAGTTCACCCATACAGGAGCAACACAACCGTGATGGGCTGCTCCAATTTATACCGTAAATAATTCAGCACAGAAGCACTGCAGTGAGAGTGGAGGATAGTGTTAAAACAAGGGTTCTTTAGAAAAAAGAAGGAATAAAACGTGTTTACTTGTTTTGACTAGGGAGTTGGGCATTCATGGATATTCTCAGTTTTTACACGTGCCAGATTTCATTTCTTTTTAAAGACAACCCACCTGGGGCCAGCTGCACCAGTCATGTTTGTAAGTAAAAACTTAGAGTAGGGGTAGCATAAGTGGGAAAACATACACTTCACAATATCTGACTGTTGCACTATTAAATTTGAATGAAAGTCTGCAACCAGGAATGATAATTGGAATTAAAATTGCAGGCCAGTGGTGCCATACAGCTCATGTTTTACCTGAGAGGCTTCAATCTGGAAAAAAAATAAAACGGTAAAATGTTTTTGTTCTAAACTTAACTTTTTTGCTTGTTTGTTTTACACACCTAGGCCTATACTGTATCCAGTTTTATATATAAATGTAAGAAAACATGTTTTTGTTTATAATTTAATACATAAAACTGAAAAATTTTAAGAGTATTTAACAATATATTTGTTCTTTACTATTATTTATATATTTTATAATAAAACTTTTCTAGAATTATAAATAAATGTTTAATAGAAACATAATTATTGTAATTAAAATGTTTGGCTTATTTTATATATATATGCATAAATAATGTGAAAGAAATGATACAGTGCTTCATGTTTACAGACAAATGTCTTTTTCCCAAGACGTTATCTGTCAAAATAGAGGACATGTAACGAATAACAAAAATGCATGTTGTTTTATTAAAGGAATTTTAAAATATAAATTAAAATATAGGCATAATATATGAAAATATTGACATTGCATATTAATACATGTAGGCTACCACCCTAAAATAGGCTACCACTTTTAATGCGCCAATGCAAAGTAAACGACAATTTCTTTAGAATAATATAACACATAATTCATAATATAAATAATACTGCACACCTTTTAAATGTATCAAATCTAAAATATGGTTTAATACCATGTAGTTTAGAGAAAATATAAGCACAGGCTCAGGCTCAGGCTCAGGCACAGGCATGGCATCTATCCTGCTTGAATTCGTTCTAAGAAATGCACATAACTTCATAAGTACCAAACTTTCATCTGTGAATATTGCATATTAAATATAGTAAATATATTTAATATTTTAACAATAGTGTTTTTCTTTCATTTTCCATGACTGAAGCCGTCAAATGTAACACATCAGCGAGGCAAAACTGACGTCTATTTGCGAAAATGTGCTGTGATGCGCTTGTTTGATAACTTGTGGTTAAAGCGCCACTCAATGGTCAAAAGCTGCAAATTCACTTTACAAACGCCGTGGCGGCGGTACGTGCAGCAGTAAAAAGGGCCTCTAGGCTGTCCACCTACTGTATATATACACATACATATATACATAACAAAATAAGAGAGATCAACCCAAATGCATATTTTTTATTTAGTATTGTCCTAAGATATTTCACATAAAATATGTTTACAAAAAGTCCACAAGACCAAAAAAATTTAATTAAGTTAAATTATTAAAATACCCCCCCTCCAAAGTTTGGGAACCCTTGATTCATAATATTGTGTGTGGTTACCTGGTTGATCTATGATCATGATCATGTTCATGAGTCCCTTGTTCGTTCTGAACAGTTAAACTGAACACTGTTCTTCAGAAAAATCATCCATGTCCTGCAGATTCTTCAGTTTTCCAGCATCTTTTGCATATTCGAACCCTTTCCAGCAGTGACTGTATGATTTTGAGATCCATCTTTTCACACTGAGGACGGTTGAGGGACTCAAACACAACTATTAAAAAAGGTTCAAACATTCACTGACGCTCCAGAAGGAAACATAATGCATCTGTGCTGAAATTATTTACTACCAAACAATCATTTTGAATTCATAATGATCCATCATGTACGTTTGTATATTTCCTTGAGAAAACTAATCTCTACCTCACAGTGACGACGAGAGAGAGAGAGAGAGAGAGAGAGAATGTTTTACATGACATAATGGGGTGTGGCTTACCTTGATTGAACTGTCACTTTCAAATTGATTGATCTTTTAAAACCCAAGCTGACTAAACTCAAACCATTCCAACTCCAACAACTAAACCATTCTACTAAAAGCACTGCAGACACAATGAGATGAATTCATTTCATTGCCTTATACTGTTAAAGACTTACTACTCAACTTGCATACCATAATGCCCCTATGAATCGCTTTTACGAGTGTCCTTTTTTATTTTTTTTAGTCTAGTGATGACATACTTCCTACTAAAACGGGAAGTGTTAGACATATTTTAAATATCTGATAGCCTTTAGCTAGACCACAGCCATAAACCATTGCTTCCGGCTAGTCAGCTGCAGGTTCTATAGGAGGAAGGAAATTCTAATAAAAGATGGGACAAAGTCTTTATATTACAGGATAAATAATCCTTCTTTTTTTCTTCTTTTTTTTTCTCTTTTCCAGGAGAACAACTTTTCATTTTCTGACTATATTTGCCATTTAAGAGGCGAAAAGACCTGGACTCAAAAACACAAAAACTTTAATTTTGATGTAATGTAGTCTTTTACACAATGACCTAATCAGAATTAATTTCTACTAATTAAGTAAAAATAGTTTGTTTACTTAATCACAGGTGTCGTTAACAACACTGATGGGTCTTGGCTGCTTAAAAAGATTGTGTTAATGATTGCAAGCTTCAGCTGCAGAAATGCAGTTATAAACAACTGGGCAAAGGTCACGACCATCTGACCATAAACTTACCCAGCCTCCATTTTCCTCGATCCAGTTTTCCAGTGGCCCGTTCAGGTAGTCTGTCATCCAGTGTGCAATATTATCTACCTGGGACGCCATCTCCCGGTTCAAGCTCTCCACACACATGGTCCCACCAAACTCAAAGAAAGCGACGATCCGCCCCCAATTCACTCCGTCTCTGAAGAGTTCTTCAGCCACAGCTAAGAAGCTACGTTGTGCTGCATTGGCACTGAATGTCATCTGGTGGGACATCTCCTCAAATTCACGCTGGTACATCCTTTCTATCTGGTCACCAGCCTCGCGTATCGCCCGGTAGATCCTCGAATAAGGGTCTGAACGTGTGACCCGGTTTGCCATCAGGCATTCAGAGTTGTTCCCCCCTCCGGCTGAGGGAGCTTGGAGCCTCCGGTCAGAGTTTGGAGAGGAGTCCTCCACTCCCGTATTGATGGTGTCCTCCCCGGAAGATTGAAATTTCCACTCATATCCTTTCTTTAAAAGTTTGTGATTGAGGTATTTCTCCACAATATTCCGATTGTCATAGCGAATTTCGTTGGCCATCGTTATTAAAAACGAAAAAAAAAAAAAAACAGGCGAGAGCGGGAATAAGTCGGTTACTCGATGTACATCGTAAAGGAAAACGTTCTCTCACAGAGAAAAGCTCCAAAAAATGTCAAATTCACATCACGTTGACGTGAGTTCTCTTATTAAAACGCAATTTTTGAGGAAAATTATATTATTTAGTATCACATGCATTGGTTATGACTCATAAATACGGTATTTTTTTACTTTATAACCAGAACTGTCAGCAAACCTGCACGGTGATGGATGGATGGATGTATATAGACCGGATTGGCCGTTGCTGCAGCGCGGTCAAGATCCAAACGCCTCTCGAGCGCTGCGCGAGGAATGCCCTTCACTGCTCAAACTCAATGCGCTTATATTCCAATGAACCTCCAGCCAAGAGCAAGAAGAAAAAACGCGACGTCGTTGACGTTACAAGAACGAAGAAGAGAGTTAAAGCAAACGCTGTATTTCTAACAATTTTACTGACAAACGAGGTCCCAGAAAGACGGAAGAGAAAATAGCAACCAAGTCAGCGCACGAAAAAGCACTTTTGCTGTGTGTAAAATTTACATGTAGATTTCCACGCTCTTTGGCAAGATGCAGTTTCTCCAACGCGCGGCACGGTTCGTGCAGAAATTAAGCGTGCTCCGTCACCGCCGACGAATGACATCGAGGCTTGCGCGTTCATTGAAGCGACGCTAGAACGCTCTTGAAACTGAATACTGAAGATACTCGCTCACGGGGGCGGACACTTCACATCACTTCACTTCCTTTACGTCACACCCATTCATTGCTTTTGGCGTAGTACTCTCCAGATGAAGTGTATTTATGGTGTCTGGGTTCGTTGTGTTGAAGTGTACTTCTTTTCATTCCTTTCAGTTTGGTCAAAGCTGCTTTTCATTATTCCCACAGGACTCCGTACTTCAGGCGAGTTTTTAACAAGGTTCTCACATTTTGACAAATAAATTTATATTAGGGGAACCAGGGAGTGTCATAACACAGTTTGGTCAATCATGTAGACATTCAATCTGTATTTCACAGGCTTGTCTAAATGTTCTGCAGCAAGCTTTACATGAGCATCAAGTGTGCATACAGGCTCTTAGACACCTCTTCTGATAATTATTTTCACTCGTCTGTCAGAAATCTTGTGAGGAGCACCTGGTTTTGGCTGTTTTATAGTGAAATAATGTTCTTTCCACTTCCAGATTACAGTGCTCACTGAAACATTCAGAAGTATTGAAATCCTTATTCTGTTACCAATGCCATCAGTATAGATTTATGCTGGTGTCTTGGCTTTCCATGCCTTTTTGCAAAATATATATATATATAATGTGTATATATATATATATATATATATATATATATATATATATATATATATATATATATATACTCATACAAATAATACTTTTTGAGTAGTTAATAATAAACCATTCAAATAATAAATGATGCTATTAAAAAAGTCAGAAGTTCTACTTTCTATAAAAGTTCACTGATGTTAAATTCACACTTATAGTTCACAAGCAGTGACAGCTGTGTGACTTCATCTAAAACTGTTTTAAACTCTGTGAAACTACAAAAAAATGTATTTGTCATACAGAGCTATTTGTGTGAACTGTAAAGGTTTTCAAAATAGTGAAAGATATACACCACCTCTTTTATACAGAAACACACTCATAAAGTCATTTTAGGCAGATGGAAAGTGATTGGATTAACTCAGACACCTCAGCCTACACTATAACACACTCTCTCAGAACCTGCCCTAGCCAATCACGTTAACACATATTCACCTCCATGGTAGTCAGGTATCAGGTTAAATGTACCAACACATGCTTTGTTCTCAGTACAAACAGTACAAAGCCAGAATACTGGAGCAGCTCAGGGTTTAATTCAGTGCATTTATTTAGATTCACACTGGAATATATTTTTAAGGCTGTCGGTTGCACAGCATTATTGAGTTTGGAACTTCTCATTAATTCAATCCTGATACATTTTTAGTCATTACGGTGGAATGCATTAATTACGTATTTATTTCCACTGTTTCTTTTCATAGTCCCACTTATGAGAGAATCCATGGACGGGGTTCACTCTCATATCTATCATCCTCTGCGTCTGCTGGGCAACCGACTCTTCAGACAAAGTGTGCGGAACATCACCATACACTGCAGAGAGAGAGAGTGAGAGAGAGAGAGAGAGAGAGAGAGAGAGAGAGAGAGAATGGTTGACATAAAGAAGTAATATTCTTAGTTTAAATACAAGTTGTTCTTCCAAATTTTACATTTGGTCATAAGTTATTCTCCATCTTTCATTTGAATTTTAATTTAGCTTTATTTAAATGTTATTTGTTTGTTTCACAGAATAACAAATTATTTATTAAGGGTTCAAAAAGCTTAAGATGAAACTCCGTAATAAAAAAAATGTGTTAAAGAAAACAATGGGGGTGTCAGGTGTGAAAAACAGTTAATTGTGCAAAATCCCCGTATATTTTTCTCCTAAGAGGAACTGCAGACCTGTCGGAAAAAAAGTGAACAATAGCACACAGCAAAAAATTAAGAGTCCTAACAGAGGGCAGCACCTAACAGATCACTCTTCTGTGGAGTTATATCCTCCAGGCAAAGAACAGGTGACAAAAAAATAAAATAAACAAATTAGAGAAAACATTTGCGTCTGCACAGCATGCACAAACCCGTCTGCTAATATCGCAGACCTGGTTCATGTAAAAATAGAGATAATAAACATGCAAATGTACTCGGTCTAAAAAAGGTTTCAGTGGAGGGTCCTATATTATTTCTTAACTAAATCATAAGAATGAAGCACTGAAATAGCAGTGTTCAAAAATCCACGCGCTTCTACTATCATTAAAAATATAATTATAGTATCTTTTTTTATTAAATAGTTTTATATTATCAGCATAACAGCATACATTTGAATTGAAAAAGATTTAAACACATTTTCACCAGCCATTTCTCCAGTTTTATGATCCTTCAGAAATTATTGTAATACTCTAATTTGTTGCTCAACTAATGACCAATTATTAATATATGTTGTTTTATTATTTTTTATGGCGTACACAGTTTGTGTGTATATATATATATATATATATATATATATATATATATATATATATATATATATATATATATAAACTTTTGAAAAGTAGTGTATCCCTGTTTCCACAAAAATATTAAATAGTTAACTGTTTAACTATTAACTGTTTTCAACATTAATAATTTTAGCAGCAAGTCAGTATATTAGAATTATGTATGATCTGAAGGATCATGTGACACTGAAGACTGGCCTAATAATGCTGAAAATTCAGCTTTGCCTTCGCAGGAATAAATTACACTTTAAAATATATTAAAATAGAAATGCAAAATTATGCAGATATTTCAAAATCAATGCATTATTTATAAACAAATAGATGACTGCATTAATTTCTTTTTTTCACAGATTTTCTATTCTCTTTATTTCCAGGTTTAGATTTCGAATCTCAGATTCTCAATCTGGACTCAGACTGTATATCTGGTATTTGGTTTATATTGTCATTTTTTTCAAGGGTATAGTTTCTGTCACACAAACACGTTTTTTTTGCCAGTTGGAGTCGGTACACCTGCCCTGAGGTATGTACAGGAAATTTAGTTCAGTTTTCAGTGAGTTGTGAGGCAGAGATGCTTGCAAACCCCAGAATAAGAACCTGTAGGTGTGACTCTATCCCAGGTGGCTTTCCAAAAAAAATAATTTCTTTCATCTCCTCTTTAAATCCCAACAATTGCTAAAGTCAACCTCAGACGACTCTTAATACCTAACCCTAATGAGTTTGAAGAACAGCAGCCCAGAGCGAGTTTTTCAAGTCATGACATGAGCCAGACATTGTGGGAAATACCCAGCGCTCAACTGACAACTGACATTTGGACTTCTGTACCTTCCTTGCTTTGATGCGGCTACACCCCTCTTTCTCCCCCACAAGGATCCTCACCAAACTTTTGTTTTCACAGTTTCTCTGTATTCCTCCCTCCTTGCGTTATTTTCCTCTACTGTATCTCTCCTGAGGTGATGTAGCATTGACTTCCTTCCTCAAAGAACCAGGCCTCTGAGACAGAGATGGAGAAGACTCATCTGCTTCCGACAAGATCCCGCTTACACACTTATACAAACACACACACACACAGGCACACAATGCACACTCATTCTGTTTTAAACATGTAAACTGATTTCCATCCGTCTTAGGCACACACACAGCCTTAGAAATCTTCTTATCGTTTGTAAAGAAGTTCAGCTGGGTCTAAAGGGATTCTTGAACTGAAGCCGTGGCTCAAACAAGTAAATCTTTACCCTCTTTTCCGCTTCTTTAAACCGTTGGCTGCAAAGCACAACCCAGTCCAATTATTTCAGCGGGAGTGTGTGCTGCAGGTTAAAAGGCCATGCCGATTCTTCCATCTGACATGAGAAATCAGAGCGATCCTTGCTATGAGAACTGATGGTCACATTAGAGGAAAAGTAATAAAAGTCCCAAAGAACAAAATCCAATTTAAAATGAATTTTAAGCAAGAATTCTATGCCTTAAATTTATAGCCCACTCAAAAACATAAATTCTGTCATCATTTACCCCCTATCATGTTGTTTCAAGCCTGTATGACTTTCTTCCATGGAACAGAAAATATAATATTGGCAACCAAACCGTTTCGGGACCCACTGATTTACATGATATGGACAAAAAAAATACTATGGAAGTCAATGGGATACAAAGAAAATATTTTGAAGAGTATTGGCAACCAAACAGTTTTGAGTCCAGTTGTATGGGAGAGGATTAGGGCCAAGCAATGATAAAAAACTGACATCCAAAGTAAAGACATAATAAATAAAATATTACAGAAGTTATGGGCACAATTGTTAAGAATATTGGCAATCAAATGGTTTTAAATCCCACCGACGTTCATAGTATATGGACAAAAATACTATAATATGGAAGTCAATGGAGCCTATGTTTCCCAACATTCTTCAAACTATCTTTTGTGCTCCACATAAGAAAGAAATTTATACAGGTTCGGAATAAGGGTGAGCAAATGTTTTTGCATGGACTATACCTTTAATTTAGCAGAAGCCAATCTGTTGATTTTGGATTTGACAACGGTTTCTGATTTCAGATTGGATGAATAAATAAATCATCAACACAATTAAACCCAGCTAAATCTCACATCAAAGCAACGGAGCGTGTCCGGAATGATGAAATGCCTGAAATTCAAGCATTTAAGGCTTTCCTGCCATGATAATCTGGTAATCAAAAACCATTATGCATCATTTAGAGGATGTATACATATGAATATCTTCATATATACACCCACCATAGACACGCTGCCACCACACCAGCAGCCCTGTGAAGCCAAGGAAGATGAAGACGCCCCCGAGGACAGTCATCCACTCTTTGGAACCTTGCCTCATCTCTGCGTACGACAGCTCATGGGTGAGTCTGTACACTGGAGAAAAAAAAGAAAGAAAGAGAAACACACCACAGATGATCTGAATAGTAATTGTTGGATTTAGGAGCTTGCCCTGCTTGCATGCACATTTGGAAGGCAAGGTGGCTGGCTGCCATTCAAGTGAAACAGTTAAACAAGGCTGCCATCTGGTGGGAAAGAACTTTTAAAACCTGAGGCCAAATAAACGTGAAGTCATTAACATATCTGCCATTATCATTATGATTCCCAAGATCCATGACCCATTTACTATATTAATAATTTAGCCTTAAGGGATCTTACTCAGGTAAAATAATCTATTATACATCACAAAGGACTATAACACTGAAATAAATATAAAAACATAATAATAAATTATCAAAATATATTTTAATACAGAAAATGTACACATACAAAATATAAAAATATATTTTTATATATTCATATACCAGGCTGTACTGATAACTAAGGAGTGATTTGTGACATTAAGCTTATACTGGAATTGGAAAAATCCTGCTGAATCCTCGCAACTTAAGAAGCAAATAGCTCTAATAGCCACTCAAGAAATTGATCAGTTTCTGCCAAGTGTTCAGTCAGCATTGAAAGCATTAAGACCCAAATATTTTAATCATTTATATTGGTAGCTGAATTGAATGCAACGTGGCAATGGGGTCAAAAAGGCTGTTCTTCATAACTGTCCAGCTAAAAAGCCAAGAGCAATACTGGCTACATTATATACCCAGAATATATATATATATATATATATATATATATATATATATATATATATATATATATATATATATATATATATCATATAAAAAATTATTAAATAAAATATAAAATTATAATATGCACTACCATTTAAAAGTTTAGTGGGTTATACGATTAAAAAAATTTTTTTTTAATGTTTTTCAAATAAGTAAATTTTATGCTCACCATGGCTGTATTTGGTTGATTATGAATACAGTAAAAACACTAATTTTGTAAAATATTATTACAATTTACAATACATTTTCTATTTTAAATGTATCTTAAAATGTAATTGATTCCTAGTGAAAAGCTTAATTGTATTATTGCTATCAATGTTAAAACCAGCTGTGCTGCTTAATATTTATATTGAATTCTTTAATGAGCATTTATTTAAATTATACAAAATCTAAAAATCTTTACTGGCATTGTTGATCAATTTGACGTGTCTTTGTAGAATAAAAGTATTCATTTCTTTGTTGAAAACAATCTTATTTACCCTAGACTTCTTAATGGTCATTGTGGCGATTGGGGCGGGGCTTAGAGCCGGGGGAACAGAGCGATGCTGGTGAAGTGATTGGAAATGAGCGACACCTGCTCGACCCACCGGTCTCGAGTCCCACGGAGGAGATGGAAGGATATAAAAGAGGAGCGACGACAGTGAAGGACGAGAGAGGACCAGGCCTGGATTTATTTTGTGTTTTGGTTTTGTCTGTTTTGTCTTTATTTTATTATTAAAAGCTTCATTTGATTGTCCGCTGGTTCCCCCCTCCTTCTTCTCACGAAAGAATATTGTTACAGTCATATTTTCCTTACAGTACCTACTTTCAGTAAAAAATTACATATGAGCATGTTTATAGCTACAGCTATTGTAAAGACAAATCTGGTTATTCGGGAGCCCTGTGAGTGAGTAACAGTTTCCTCCACACCCTGGGTCAAAGTCTAACCTGTTCTTATAACAACAGGAAATTTTATGACTGATTTATATGCTTTTTAAGCAGTAGATGAAAAAAGCTAAACGTTAGCCTAAGTTAGATTCAGATTTACAGGCGAGTTTCTCCTCCTTGGTGAGCTGGGTCCATGATCCCTTCTCTTTCTCTTTGAGTTTCTTCTGTTCAGCACTGAGATTTCGGACAAATGGAACATCGGGCAGTGGTGTATCCAGACGGTTGTTGTACTGAGGAATGGAGCAGTCAACCACATCAATATCTGAGAACAAATGCGCAATTACAACAACAGTCAAAATGTGAACGCATCTGTCCAAATAGATTGTTCCTTGAGAGAGTGCTGTCACCGTGAGTGTGTGCAGCCCAGGCAGCAGATGAAGTTGACACCCTCCTCCAGAATCCGGACTGAAGTCCCCGCACAAGTGCACGAGAAGCCAGCATCTAAAAAAAATGACAACATGTATTGGCCAGACTCATGGACAACTTATTGAGCTTTCAGGTAAGTCACACCAGGACTAACATGACAAAAACTGGGTCTAAAACCAAAGGAGGTGACTTTCTGCACTTTGACCAAGCTGACAGTTTTCACCAAGTCCCTTACAAAAAAAAAATTGGTGCTACAATGGTGCACTGATAATACCAAATATGACCTAACTGTCTAATTGCATGCTATACAAGTTTAGAATGAAGACCACCCAAACAAATGTAATTCTGTCATCATTTACTACACCTCAAGTTGATCCAAACTATAAGTTTCCATCCTCTGTTGATTTGTTTGTTTGAAGAACGTTTGGAACCACACAATTGACGGAAGCAATTAACTTCCATAGTTTTTTGCTCCATGCTGTGGGAGTCGATGGCTACCGTCAACTATTTGGTTACACACATTCTTCAAAAACCTTCTTTTATACTCTTTCTTCTTAAGAAACTTTTAAAGGGATAGCTCCCCCAACATGAAATGTTTGTCATCATTTATTCCCTCATGTCAATCCCAACCTGTGTGCATTTCTTTCTTCTGTGAAGGTTAGAAGAATGTTGGTAATCAAACAGGTATGATTCCCTTTGACTTACCATACCATTTCATCAATGGAAGTCAATAGGCACTGAAACAATGGTGACTATTCTTCAAAATATCTTCTTTAACATTAATTTGCATGCAAGAAATGTTACTTTTATAGAGAATACCACAGTAGTATTGGAGTAACTGTGGTTACCATGGTGAATGCTAGGGGCTGCCTACTGTACATAAAGAGCATTTTAAATGACACGAGTGACTGACTAGACGACCTTTGCTTATGATGCTGCAGTGAAAGTATCCAGGCAGTGACCGTGAATGTAGCTCGTCTGCAAGTTGAATACATGCAAATGGAAAACGTTAGATGTCTTTGCTCATGATAAAGGGGCGGCGACATGCCTATGATAGTGGAGATGGATTTAAAATATCAAATTTCATCCTCGTGCACCTGACACATATGCTTGTTTTAAATATAAACGCGCATATATTGAACTAAAGTGGAGAAAGCGACTGTGTGCTTTCTGGCACGTAATGTTGTGGAATATTCTGCAGCCAAATTACTTTACGGGGGGCGTGACATCAATATCGAGCGAAGTGAAACAATGCGAATCTAAATATAAAATCACCACGCGCGCATTCTTTCAATATTTGCAAACGACAAATGTTGTTGAAAAGATACATAGCTAGCTCATGCAAACATACTCTGAGATATTATAATAGCCTAATATTAAGTAGCTAATATTAAATAGCCAGTTATTAGGCTATTCGTCTATGTACAAAATATTATTTCAAGTTCAAAACATTGTAAAAAAAAAAATAAATAAATAAATAAAATCCAAAAATATTAAAAAGTGAACATTTTTTACAATTTAGCAAAATATTTAAAATAAATGAATAAAATAAATACATTTGAATATAAATACGTGGTTTCAGTTAAGGAAATAGAATGCCCTCGTTCGAGAGGAACTTTTTTTTAAAGTGTTACATTAATCTCACACGCCCATCTGCAATGGAGCGTTTGCAAAATATCATCACTGATATTTATATTTTATAAATACCAACTATTTATTTAGTGCTCAATAACACCACATCCATATGAATTTACCTTGAGATATGAAGGTCCGAGCTTGTCGACAAGAAGTTGCCTACGTGCTCTTTCTTTATGGTTTCATGGATCAGTTAGTAGCGGGTGGATTGTAAGTCAGGTGTCTGTCGCTATCAGCCAAATGAACCAATGAGCGCGAGGCAGGAACCAGCTCGCCAGAGGCGCACAGCGCTCCACAGCGCGCGCACCAAACGCTCGAGGGGACATTTAAGATTAAGCTACAGGTTGGTTATGACTGACAGTTTTTTTCTTGGAGACAGAATTGTAATTCATCAACAATGTCCTAAATGGTGTTTCTACTCACATCTAGAAATCTGGCACATTATTTCGTCAGGCAGGTTTTGGTAATCTCCACATATACTTTTGACTTCTCTTTAGGCTACTAATATGTTACACGTTACTAAACGGGAAGGAAATAATAGTAATTTAACTTTATAAAGCCATGCAATGTTTAATACATGAATAATGGCTTCACAACTTTGCTAAAACTACACTCTCCTGCTATAGATGGTTTATCATTTTTAAGAGCATTTATTTAGAGTACAATGTTTCAGAATTTAATCTTACGTTTGGCCATAAAAAAACAGCAACATCACCTAATTGTATGGTGCTCTGTATAAAACTGATTTGTAGTTTTTCTGCGCGATTTTGAGAAGTAGCTCTGTATTTTCACTTTAGGTCTATCATAAAATACAATCCATAAAAGCCTTATGTATCTAATATGATACAAAACATAAGACAAATACAGTTAAAAATGTGTATAAGTTCAATAAACAGTTCAATTTAATAAAATTTGATTTTCGGACTATTTCCTGGATTGAAGACACGGAAGAAGCCAGGCAGCTTGTTAAGTGAAATTGCATCCAGGAGCAACAAGTAAGGCATTTTCGAGGTGAATAAAGTATACTTTGTTAAGTTTGCAAACTTTCACTTTTAGCACTTAAGAGCAGCAATGCAATTTCGTAGAAGTCACACATGATGTTTCCGTCCTGTCAGGTTTTAGGCGCAACTGGCAGGTCACGTGACCAGACACGCCTCTCTACAGTATATACACACATGAATGTGAATATTTAAAAAAAAAGTTAATGTGTTAAATATATTAATATATAATATAAATTATATGAAAATAAATATATAAATATAAATATTTTCAAATTATGTGTATATATATATATATATATATATATATATATTAGACGTAATAAATATACTCAGCACACAAACATATTATGTGAACAATAACTTTTATTTTGGATGAGATTAATCAAATTACAGCACTAATATATATATATATATATATATATATATATATATATATATATATGTATATATATATATATGTATATGTATATATATATACACACGTGTGTGTGTGTGCTTTATGTTGTAGAAATGGCTTGCCAAAGATTAACACAAAAATTTCAGAGACTTTGTTTATTCTTTTTTATTTAACTGTAAATAAAAAACGAATCTAAAGCATGATTATCCTTTAGCAGTCACATGCCAGTGATGTGCATTTATCTCTGGACATTACTCTTTCATATCAACAACATTAACATATCTGCAAAACAAATGCCGAAAACTAAAAATGTGAAGTATTCCACTCATCGAACACACAGAAAAATAGACCTTTCTCTGGCACTTGTATATTCCTCAGACAGAAGCTCTGCGTGCGTGTACAGTACAAACAAGAGGTCAGTCACCTCATGGACAGGAAAAAAAAAAAAGCGTAGGATTTTAAGGTTGAATTGCATTGAACATCAAGTCACTGATCATCAGCACGTGGTTTTACTGCATAGGGGCTTCATAGATCTTTCCATCTCACACTTAGATATCGCTTTTCAAATTACAAAAGTGTTAAATATAAATAAATAAACATTTTCATTTTCCTTTACAGCATCATTTCAAAAACATCAAGTAAATAATCAACACCCAAAGTGAAGAAATGTAGAGCTCTGCAATAAATAAAATCAGTGACACACACTAAAACAGCAAAATGGGCCTTTTGGTTTTTTTTTTTTTTAAACAACTGTAACATTCACTTTGATATATTTAAACATTCGATTAATCTTGTTCTATTGGCAACCAGTAGTGGGCGATAACTGCTGGACAGAAGGCACCAAAGACAGATACAGAGGAAACCATTTCTGTCTGCATTTACAAAGGGACTGTGGCGGAGAAAGATTAAACGAATTCCTAAATGCAGGAGGAGTAGTCAAAAGTACAAATATGTGAACTGGCTCATACGCCACAAGCCGAAAATCGTATATACACAAGGAACAAACAGTCATAACATGCACTGAATACTGAGATTATTACTGAATGTCCTGCAAACGCACAGACACCCCCCTCCAACAGAGGCGATTATGGTACAGTCCGTAGTCTGTGTGCAGACACTATTCAAACACCAGATGGCGTAGATTTAGGTCTAGCTAAAGGTATAGTTATCATAGTGTGCGTGCAGAAGCTTAGTGTGATATAATAGGAAGAGTTCACAGTATCCTTCTGAATAAGAGATGATACACCTTCATCGCCCCATACAGCCATCTAGAAATCAGATAACAGACCAAATAACTCTTCCTTTGCTCCCTGACAGCACACATCTAGGTCAAGTTCCCTGGTTCCACTCTTTCATTCTGAGATGAGGCCCAAACATGTGGTCTCTGCTTCCATGTCAGTCTCTTACTGCAACGTCACATGACCCAGTAATCTCCACAAGAAGCATCACTCTGTCTCTGCTTCGCTCTCTTTCCTGGTCATACCTGCAAAAGAGTAGACAATAAGAGAGGTCTTTTTTTTAGCTGCAATACTGCTTACAACCACTAGTAGCTTGCGAACATGTATTTTCAACGGTTCAGAAATCTGGATTCCTGCCGATTTTGGTTCTAGACAGCCTTTAATCCAGCTGCTTGTAATAAGGATGAAGTGTTTTTGTAGGCCAAACTCCGGAAATGAGCATTTAACTCAATTAGTGCCCTTTGTTTTTAATCATACTCTTGCAAACTATTCTAACTCACACATTCAGTGGAAAGGACTGAAAGAGTTGATAGAAGCTTCATGGTGGTGACATTTTAATTTAAAATTAATTAAAGTTGTGTTCACTTGTGAAGATAAACAAAACATATCTATATATCTATATATATATATTTTTTTTTCTTTTTTCTTTTTTTTACTGGTCGTGGATAATTTTTCTGCAATAATCCAAAAATGAGCAGTTTAACGGCTCAGAACAAGAACAGCTGTTGATCATCCAGGTAATGACATTCAATTATTAGTAAATTCAAGGGTCTGTAAACTTTTCTTTTTTTTACTGGTCGTGGATCATTTTTCTGCAATAATCCAAAAACCAATGGAAAATCCTGTTGGGATTTTGTCAAGGGATCCAGGGTGATGCTAATTCTTGGGATGGTCTACAAAAACACAACATCACTGCAGTGGTCCGCAAAAACATCTGATTTAGAGAGTGTTTTATATAAGCTGAAACTTGACTTTGCAGGAAGGTCTTCTGATCTGCGCAAACTATATTTGCAATATTAGCAACATCACATCTGCCTCTTAGGATTCATAACACTCTTCACAGAAGCAGTTAATATGCAGTGTTATAAATTCACAGCCAACAAGGCAGACACCCAGCACACACTGACCTCTCAGAATGAAATCCAGAAAGTTTGAGTTAAATAGAGAGATGTGTATTGTGTCCAATCTTCTGATTTTGATTTAAGGTGTCTGTTGTAGATGTACATCATATCTATTGGTTATGCAGTTCTGTTTATAAGTTTACATTCCCGTTGCAAAGTGTTCAAAATTGTAACAAAATTGTAAATCTGGGAAACATACATGTGTCCTTCTGAAGGACAATTTTAAATAAAAAAAATGACAATCCCTGCTCTTAATGAATCGTGTTTCCTTCTTAAGCATCAGTAAGTGTTTGCACCTTTTGTAATAGTTTTATGTTGTATTAAGTGTAAGATGGATTTCAAAATCATACAGTCACTGTTGGAAGGGTTCAAATATGCAGAAGATGCTAAAAAAAATTTTTGAAAGAAAAATGAGCAGTTTAACGGCTCAGAACAAGAACAGCTGTTGATCATCCAGGTAATGACATTCAATTATTAGTAAATTTAAGGGTCTGTAAACTTTTGGTTCATTTATCTACATCCAATTATTATTTTGTCTTGTGCACCATATGTAAACATTTGTTATACAAACAGCTCATCCAGGACAGAATTCAAATAATATGATCCTCTTATTTTGTTAAAACAATTAACATTTTCCATATTTTGTAAGGGTATGTAAATTTATGAGCAGAAATGATTAGTGGTCATAGTGGCAAGACCTACGACATTATGTGTATGCATGTGTTGAGAGGACAGAGCGTGTGGTTGAGTTACTGCAGGACACTATCCATCAGCAGATGGGAAGCCCAGCAGTGGGAGGGGCTCTGATGTACTGCAAGTGCCTCATTAATCAAAATCATATGCGGTGAAATGTGGTCGTGCACACATATACACACACACACACACACACACACACAGCCCTCTAAAATCAAAGTCAATCCTGTCTGGCTCACTGGTGGAAACAGAAAGTATCAGTTCGCACATGCCATCCTCGCACACATCATGAGCCAGGCAGCGGACATGCACCGTCTCCTTGACCTCAGGATTGGCAGTAGTACCTGTGGCTCGGACGAGAGAGGATGGGAGGAGGAGGGTCCTGCTGGAAATGTGCTTTAGGAATGCTGAGCATTGATACCTGCGGGGTTGAGAACAAGTGCCTGGAGGATGTCCGACAGAGAGACGATGCCCACGATGCTGCCATTCTCATCCACCACCACCAGTCTGTGCACCTGAGCAAGGACAGATACACATACAGTAAGCATCTAGAGCAGTTTTAGAGAATCTAGGGAAAAGAACAGCTCTAGAATTTCTCCACTTTTGTGACCTAGAGTAGCTATAAAATATTGAGAACCTAAAGCTTAGTTAAAGAGCATATCTCCCTTATAGTGAATTAGAAAAGCTCTTGAATATCTACAAACAAGAGCCACACTAAAATATGATCTCAATAAAGAGCAGCTCTAGAGTATCTGTTACCTAGTTGATCTAGAATATACCCTCTTTAGTGAGCTATTGCAGCTCTATAACATCTAGAAACGAGTGATAAGTATGACAGCTCTATAATGTCTAAGAGCAGCTCTAGAGCATCTATTTACTCAGTTGGTCTAGAATATCACGTCTATAGTGAACTAGAGCTGGTCTATAATATCTAGAAACAAGAGTGACTAGAATAACACCTCTGTAACAACTAAGTGCAGTTCTGGAGCATCTATTACCCAGATGATCTACAATATACCATCTAGAGCAACATAACCAAAAGCAAAGACCAAGAACAACTCAAGCATATCTCGTCTATAGTGAATTAGAGAAGCTCTTGAAGAATATGATCACAATAAAGGCTAAAAGCAGCTCTAGAGCACCCATCTATATCACTATATAATACATTTTCTATAGTGAATGAGAACAGTTAAAGAATATATAGAACCAAGTGTGACAAGAATATTACCAAAGAGCTGCTCTATCTAGAATATTGCTTTTATCTCTAGAATACATTACAAAAAAGAGCAGCTGCATAATACTATTAGCAAGATCTGCTCTAGAGTATATTACCAAGAGCAAATCTAAAATATTTCCTGTACAAAAAACAAGAGCAACTGTTGACTGTTTTCAATCACTGTATAAAATACCTTACCAAGCGCTGCTCTATAATATTGAGTGACTTTCCACTATAAAAAGCAAGAGCATTTGCACAATATCTATCACAGCTCCAGCATATCTCATCTGTACTGAACTAGAGAAACGATAGAATATATCTAAAAAAGACCATGAAGACCTGCCTATCTATAAACAAGATCTGCTCTAGAATATATCACCAAGAGCAACTCTATTTCCTCTATAAAGAGCTAAAGCAACTGCTGACTGTTACCAATAGCAGATGTATAATACCTATTACAAAGAGCCGTTTTAGAATAAATTACCAAGAACAACTCAAAAAAAGGCAGATGCAGAATATATACTATAAAGAGCTAGTCTAGCATATTTCCTCAATAGTGGACTGAAGCATAATATTTTTTTTTTTGCAGATTTATGAGAACAGAAAGACAACAATGGGAAAGCTCACCTCAGCCTTGACTATCCGATCTACTATTGTTTCCAGTGTCTCAAGTCGGTTGCATTTCATGACCCCTTCAAAGTACTGTGACCTGTGCATCAGTGCCTGTGTCACGCTAATGTCCAGGTTGTTGTACGTCTTTTCAGCAGCAAGATTCTACAAACGCACAAAGACAATTAACGTCTGTAATACAGGTCAAACGTTTTACGCATTCAACAATTAAATAAATGCATATACTTACAATGACATCAAATTTGGAATAAATATCTACAACTTTTCCTAAAAGGCAAAGATACACAGAAAATAAGTAATTTGATGAGTGTAAGTGTATTGGAATAAACAAAATTCGTCTTTTTTCTTTCGAATCATACCTGACTCGTCCACCACAGGCAGTGCTGACACCCTCCTCTCCACAAAGATGCTGAGTGCTTTGATGATTGGCGTGTCAGGGTGGATGAAGGCGATGTTGCTGTAGGTCCCGATGCTCAGCTCTTCCAGTGTCTGCTTCATAAAGGCGGGCTTTGGCATCTCACACACCTGAGACACATAAGCACAAGCTACTTTGTCAGCGTTTGAATATTTTATAATTCAAGCAACATAAGAACATGAATAATTTTAGTAATTATTTTGGCTGTCTGCCCTATTTGTCAGTATATAAAGTACTTTTTACTTTCAGTTCTATGCAAGATATACTGCTGAGACTTTAACTAACCTGTCTTTTAAATACTTTGTGAGAGATGGAAGTGGTTTACACTGCGTAAGTACAGTATATAAAAGGCCATGGAATTGTTATCAGATAGATGACATTAATCTAGGGACTGTCTCTTCCACTTCATCTGCTCTACTCCTCCCTTCCTTTGCACTTTTTTTATCCTATTCATTCAATTCCTTCCTCATTCTTTGTCACTCTAGAGGAAATGACTGTGTAACAGCATCGGTTAAACCTCAAACCCCTGCCAAAAACAGCCAGGTAAAATCGACCTGAATGCACAAGTGATACACATAGAACATACTGCTGAACTTACAAACAGCTGAAGGAATTTCAGGATCCTTTTGTGCGTCAAAATGTAAAGTGCATTTCCACTGACAGGGTCGATGACGGGTAACCGGTGGATCTTGTTTTTGATCAGTGAATACACCGCATCAAATATGCTGCAACACAAAACATACAGAGACAGAGAAAGTCAATTTCACTGCGGTGACCTGAGGAACAGACGGGTGACTTATGTGTGAGGCAATATGTGAGAGGGAAAGAGTTTGTGGTTTACTAAAGGAACTCTAGTGGTTAACTACACTCATGTCCTCTATGTATAAGATCACCCTACAGCATGCAACTTTCTATAGTAAGGCAATATATGACATACATGCCAACACAGAAATGAATTGTTCTTACCTTGCATCTGGAAATATGTTCACTAAAGGCTTAAATGTTTCCTGTAGATAGAGCTCTGTTGTAAAAAAAAAAAAAAAAAAAAAAAAAAAAAAAAAAAAAAAAAAAAAAAACAAGATACATGAAAAACGTCTAGAAAAGCACAAAACACAAAGCACTAGAAAGAACCACCTGTGAGGATTTCTTACCTCTCCACGTCTCAATTTTATGCTCCTCAAGCTCATAGATTTGTACCTAAAACAAAACAAGAGATTGTTACTCAGATTGCAAACATATTCACATTTTAATGAAATTCTCAAAGTATACAGTAATAATAATAATACTTAGAATAATAATAATAATAAGTAGTAGTAGTTTATTATTATTATTAGTAGTAGTATAGTTGTAATGGTAGAAGTTAGTAGTAGTATAATTACATTTATATGCAAGTATAAATATATATATAATATTAGTATAATTTATATATTTTTATTATAATAAAGTTATTGTGATCAATTATATTGTTTTAAATATAAAAAAATGAAAATCGAAATTATGTAACAAAATAGCAATATGCAACTTATTAACAAATCACACTTATAATATTAACAATAATTATCATCATACTAATAAAAATATTATAAGACTATGATTATGATCATTATCATTATATAAAAATACATTTACAATATTATGTAACTTAAAAGCAATTTGTAACTTATTGAAAATCCACATTTATTTATAGTAACTATAATAATTATTATATATTATTATTATTATTAGTTGTTGTTAGCATTATAAATAGACATTTATGTTTATAATAACAAGTTTAAACTTATGTAACTGTATGTGACTTATGTAAATTAACATATTTTATTAGTGATACACCAGAATGAAAATTCTGGGCCAAAAAACGAAACCGAAAATGCTTTTCAATAATCAATAATAATTTTATGAATCAAAATCAATACAATAATATTATGAAATACTATAAATACAATACAGTAATAGAATAATATAAAATAATTTTGTACGAATTTTTTATTGAACTTAATTTAATATAAGCATTCCTGCATTCGATGGCGTCAGGCACAATAATCATGCTGTCTAATCGGCATCTTGATATGCCACACCTGTGAGGTGGATGGATTTTCTCGGCAAAGGAGAAGTGCTCACTAACACAGATTTAGACAGATTTGTGAACAATATTTGAGAGAAATAGGCTTTTTGTGTACATAGATAAAAGTCCTAGATCTTTGAGTTCAGCTCATGAAAAATGGGGGCAAAAACAAAAGTGTTGCATTTATAATTTTGTTCGGTGTATTTAAAATAAATAAATAAATAAAGACTTCCTGCAACACAATGCGACACAAGCATCTGTTGAGTAGTGAGAATTTAAGACAGACGTGGTGCAGGTGTGTGTTAAAAAACTAAGAACAGCTTTAAGCACTGATTTCTGGAACTAGTAAAAAGTGATGCAGGATTGTAGTCCCGACCCTTGGAAACGGTAATGCTGACTGAGGGAAAGTGAGACGCACATCCCACAGCGGCACCAATTAAAGAGCCGCACTGCACTACTGATGCAGGCTAACGTCTAAACCCACATGACTTATCATAAAAGCACGGCTGATCAGAGGATGCACAGCCTCCTGCTTCCATATGTTAGCTAATGATTACTGTGGACATGAGCACTTGCATGCGTGTGTGCGCCTTTCAGTGCGTGATAAGACCGATGGGATAGGAAAATGGGTTAATGCTGAAGCTCATGATTTCTTGAAGGCTCTGGAGGGGAATGATGGGAAGAGAGCGCTTGGGAGCGTGTGACAGAGCTTAAAGGGGACATATGCTTTATTGGAGATATAAATTCTAGGTAACACTTTAGAATAAGGTTCCATTAGTTAATGTTACTTAACTACTTTCGTTAACATGAACTAAGCAAGAACAATCCTTCTACAGCATTTATAAGTCTTAGTTCATGTTAATTTCAACATTTACTAATGCATTATTCAAATCAAAAGTTGTGCTTGTTAACATTAGTTAATGCACTGTGAATTACCATGAACTAACAATGAATAACTCTATTTTCATTAACTAACATTAACGAAGATGAATAAATACAGTAATAAATGTATTATTCATTGTTTGTTCATGTTAATTAATACATTAACTAACATTAACTAATGGAACCTTATTCTAAAGTGTTACCAAATTCTATATAAAGATTCAGTAGATATGAAGTCCACTTACACAGAATGTTGTACATTTAAGACTTCTGGGTGTAAATGATTTCTGTAAGAACTGGTTACTCCTTTCGAATAGTTTTATAGTTTGCTGGATCATTTATTAGGTCAGGCTAAATTTCTAAAAACTGTACAGGTGTTGATATCTAAATCATGAGCTATTTTGCAGCTCTCTTTCTTTTTATGCAAAACATAAAGGATATAAAAGTTTAGGGCGATATTTTTATCCAGAGAGAATGCATTAAATAATCAAAAGTGATGCTAAATACATTTATAATATTACAAAAGATTACCATTTTAATCAAATTCTGTTCATCATGTTAGAATGATTTCTGAAGTTTTTGTGTTAGTCTAGTGGAGATTATTGTCAGTATGTTGTATACGCGTATGAATATAAATAAGTAAGCCACAGCTGTGCCTTTCCCCTAAACGCAGGTAGAAGCTTTACAGCATTTTCAACTACTTCCTGTGTCTGCATAAAAGAAATAGTGGGGTGTGAAAAAATTAGAGGATGTTGCTTTTACTCAGAGTGATTAGTGGTTTCTTTTCTATTGCATAGATAAATTCACATGAATCCGTATTTAAGAACAAAGTGCAAAAACAAGGATACGAGCTTATAAATAATGATGAGCAGGAAGAGAAGTTTTGACAGTGAATTTGAGGGTGTGAATTATATAATAACTAGCAACTCTATATTGAAAATTAAAGATAATATTAAATTACAGCAGTATAACTTCATAGCCCTTGTGAGAAAACAAGCACTTTATTTACAATCCACACCAATTTAATTGTTTTGCAGGAGCAATCATTGGCACAAAACACAACAGATGCTGTAGTGTTTCTGGAACGTTTGATTCCTGAGCTCAGTGTGATCTGAACACAGTAATTGCAGAGCGCTGTATGTTATTATAAAGGACATGAGGTTCAAGAAAGACTCATGGCTATAAACCGTCCGTCTGCCAGGCAGCAAAGCTAAACACAGCACTTTCACTGTATACATCTACATTCACTACCAGTGACAAAACTAAACTAAACTAAACGTAACTGTTTCAGGCCTAAAAGTTCAGAATTTTGGCTGAAAACTAGGGGAAAAAAATAAACAAAAGAAATGGCCATAACTTTTAACTTTAATAAAATAAGAAAAAAAAAACAATACGAAAAAATAAATAAAAAAAAGTGAAAAATAATAAATATATATAGCTATTTACATGAATAAAAATACTATAAAATGTACTAAAAACAATGAAATTTCTGCTGATATAGATATATATATATATATATTTATACACACACACACACACACACACAGATATATATATATATATATATATATATATATATATATATATATATATATATATATATATATATATATATATATATATATATATATACATATATACAATTAAATTAAATTTCTAAAAAAATGGTGCATGAAATCAAGATTATGTTTCAGACCTAGGACATTTCTGCTTAAACGAGAAAAAATATCATAAGAAATGCCATAAAAAATCCTCTGTTATATAAAAAACTGGAAAATAAATAAACTAATAATAAAATAATCAATGACTAAATGAACAAATAAAAATAATATGACATTTAACACAATAGAGTCTGAAATTGAGAGTAAGTTTCTGGCCAAGGAGTACAGCATTTCTTCTGAAAACTAGAAAAAGGAGAATCCATTACATACCATGGGTGATTTGTAGTATCTGTGAAGTATGTTGATGAAGTCTGTGATGGTTAGCATGCCTGCAGAGAAACAAGAAACACACATTAACTCTTAAGTCTTTCTTGGACCACCTGTAAACCAGAAAAAAAAAAAAATCAGTGAAAGAACATGGGTCTCAGATAACAGTTTTCCTTCTCCTAGTACAATGGATCTCTTTGAGAAGGGAGGTTTTTACGGGATGTGGCGCTTTGCCAGCCGTGATCTAAAGAAAATCAAAACTGATCTCAATATATAATCTTAACAGACTTCAACCACACAGATGAACATGATACTGGTTAGAGACAGTAGGTCAGCATCACTGCAGTGTCCTAGAGGAGACTCACAGGAGCGATGAGTGTTATCTGAGAGGGCAGTATTTACAACATTACATAAAGCCTGGCAGCAGTCTAGTGGACAGTCTAAATCAGTGCCGGAGGAAAGCAGACAGAGTTACTGCCACGGCGTAATCACTCGCTTGATTAAAAAGTGATGAAGGGTGCAGGCGTATTTATATCTGTTCCTCAAGCAGACCGACATTATGGCCTCAGTCTTAATCAGCAAGAGGAGAAATGAGGGACTGTGGTGTGGTGCTTCAGACATGGTTTAGATGGTCTCAGTCTACAAAAACATACTCCATTTTTAAACTTGCTGAATTATTTAGTGTTGTTTGATTGGTAAACAAATTGATTTCAAAATTCAAATTCAAATTAGTCACTTGTAAGATCCTTCATAAGATCATAATGTATTTTACAAAAAAGTAACTTATTTAAAATATTTAAGGAAATGTTTATTTTGCTTCAATAATATTACTGTTACTATCACTATTATTTTTAATTTATGTGACCATTTATTATTGATATATTAGGATATATAATATGATTATGATAACATACAATAATGATATAATTACATTTTATGTCAATTTATGTTCATACTATAGGTATACAATTTTATTTTATTTACAAAATAAGTATTTTTATATTATTTATATATTATAATTAATTTAATTTTAAATTATAAATATATTAGTTAATATTTTATGTCTAATTATTAATACATGATAATAATAAATTACTAAATTACTTAATTTATATACTATGAATAGTGTTTTTCTTACGTTTCTGACCAATAGATTATATGAAATATTGTTTATGATTTTAGCATTTCACCAACCTTTTAGTTTTACAGTTCATAATATATTTTACAGAACTCTATCATAATCAGGTGTTAACTAATTTAAATATATTTAAGTAAATGTTTATTTAGCTTATTTAACAATATTGTTACATACCTTATTTGAAAATAATAAATATTTGTTATTAATCATATTTAAATATTATATCTAATATTTATTTTAAAAATATATACACATATAATTTAACTATATATTAAACATTGGGTTAATTTAATTTCAACATTTGGTTTAATTTATTTGAAAAAAAAATTATATTTTATATATATTTATTATATTATATAAATATATATATTTTGACAGTGTAAATGTACAGAACAGCATCACATGCCCCGATCAAACAGCAAATTATAAATTTTTCAGCTGAAAAGCTATTAATAAGCAAGTACTGGACCCGTCGTGGTGATTTAAGAGTTAAACTGACAGAGACTCCTAACGGAGCTCTCAAAGGTGAGAGGTTTCAAAACCCGCTAATTAATATCACCACCCACACCTCCACCTGCTCTCCTTCCCTCTGACAAACACACAAAGCTCCATTTAACATTAAAAACTTCTACTAATGGCATGAGGGGGAGTAAACGATGACAGAATTTTATTTTTAGTGAACTATCTCTTTAATAAGTGCTTTATTTGGGTCTGAGTGACTCAGCACTTCAGACACACTCATATGGACCTTTATCAACGCTGAGAGGCTTATGGTAGACCAGCTCAGATCAGCAGCCTGGGGAGAACAAGCAAATCTACCAAAACAGCCACAGCTGTCCACATAAAGCAGGAAATAGGAGGCTTTATGAGGGTGATATTACATTTATAACTGCATTTTATTGATCAGATATGTGACACAGTGTTTACAGGGGCTTGTTAAAGACTGTATCCTGTAGATTGTCAGTTATAATTTTATTATCTCTCTTGAGAGGACAGATACTGTGTCTGGATGCCTCAGAGGACGTCTATTTACAGTTAGATATTTGATATTCAGTGGATCAGTCTCTGAGTCACTCTCTCAGGACGCTCATGAGTTTTCTCTCCGGGGACTCATTCGGTCTCTGTGGTTGGTGTTGAAAGGGTACCCCAGCATGGCACCTTCATAATGAAAGGACGAGTTTTATAAGGTGAAGCCACTTAATATTATTATAAGATTTAAAAACAAATACCCATTGACATGGTTAACCACCAGATGCTCCTGTCAACCCTATTGGCAAAGGGCATCTCAGGAGCCACACTCCATTGGTTTGAGTCTTACCTCTCAGATAGGTCTTTCAAGGTATCTTGGAGAAGTGAGGTGTCCAAGTCACAACATCTAACTACTGGAGTGCCTCAGGGTTCAGTTCCTGGACCACTTCTCTTCTCTGTTTACATGGTATCACTAGGCTCTGTTATTCAGTACATTCAGTAAAAACTATAGAAATACTGTTCGTTTTCTCACACAAACCGCTCGTTTCATGTCTTAGGCCATAAATGTGTTGTTACGATGGGGAATTGTTTAATTTGTACTTCTCTGTGCATGTTCTTTGAGGTGGTGACCATAGACCTGCATTGTATGACTGACAGACAAGAAAGAACGGTTTGACCTAAAAATATCAAAATTGAAACTACTGTGGAAACAAAGACACCTACATCTTGGATGCCCTTGAGGTAAGCTTAAACATACCAAAATTTAATTTCAAAGTGAACTATCCCTTTAACAAAAGCAAAAAGGCCTCTAACACTAGCTTGCTCTATTCTGTCTGCTTTCTTTTTTGTTATTTATTATAAAAAAAAAAAAATAAAGCTAAATTTGCTTAACTTTACAGAAATCTTTACTCCAACTGTAGTGGAGCCTAAGGCAAATGATGCGACTCCAGTCAGCACACGCTTCTATTTTAAGCAGGTTTTGTCATGGTAACAGATAAGACTCTGTATCAGAGGACTGCTGAGTGCTGTAGAGGGTGACAGGAAGTATCATCTCCAGTCTGAATCTCTTCTAGGCCACAGAGATCTGGACGTATATGTTACGCTCTCTTCAAGAGCCTGCCAAAGAGCAGCTCCACTTACAAGCCTTGGTTTAAAAAGCATCAGATAAGTAAAACTTTCTTGGAAACTGATAAGACGTCGGTGACCAAAGGGTACGAAGTATTTCAATACTTATAACAACTTCTACTGTCAACGATGAGGTGCTTGTACTTTAAAAATGGGTCCTTGTCACACATCTCAAACAGTACCTGATTTTGTATTCATTATCAGAACATACTCACCCACAAAACTCTGTTTCTTGGTCTCCCACAGAGGGGCAGCTCGGACCCCATTGGCCACCAAGGCAAAAAAGGCCTTTTTTACCTAAAAAGAAAAGGACAAAAATATTTATGTCATGTCACATTTCACACCAATTTTTTTGCACCATCAGTGACAGGAAGAGGGCGTTGTTTACTCCAAGCATCTAAGATTACATGAAATTATTATTCTTTACAGCCAAAAAGGTGTATCCAAATATACGGTATGTATACAAATATGAAGTATAATTACATAATTACAACAAAACCCATGTCCACACTTGTTTAAGCATTCTGTCACAAGCAAAATACCTTTACCATGGGAAATAATTAGACAATTTTAATTATGCATTTATATGCATAATATATATTATATATATATATATATATATATATATATATATATATATATATATATATATATATATATATGTAAATAAATCATTAACTGTTACTTGAAAAAAATAGGCATATCTGTAAAAAATATATATATATATATATATATATATATATATATATTATATATATATATATATATATATATATACACACACACACACACACACACACACACACACACACACAGGTGCTGGTCATATAAAAAATATATTTTTTCATTTCATTTCAAAATATCATATCATTAAAATATCATCAAAAAGTTGATTTCACTAATTCCATTCAAAAAGTCAAACTTGTATATTATATTCATTCATTGCACATAGACTGATATATTTTAAATGTTTATTTCGATGATTATAACTGACAACTAAAGAAAATCCCAAATAGGCCTACTTTTAAATGAAAAAAGTGCACAATACTCTACTTTTGAATGCATTATTAGTTTTGCGCATAACAATGTGATTAATTGCAATTAAACGCAAACAATGATGCGATTAATCACGATTTAAAATGTAAATCGTTGCCCAGCACGAATATAAATATATAGCTTAACCGATTACCTCTATGAAAAGCAAATAAAAAAAAAATTTAGAAAAAAAAGAAAGAAAAAAAAAGGAAGACAAAAACAAGGAATTCCATTATCTTTAAGCATAAATATCTCCTCACAAAGTGCTTCTATGATGACTCACTCAAAGCAAGCAAATAACCTGAGGTGGGCCTGTATGAACCTGTAGAATGAGTATATCTTCCCAAGCCTTTAAAAAACTCTGTTCTTCACTTTGGCTGGCATGTCATTGGTTACAACAGGCACAAATGCAAATCCAATTAATGGAAACCATGCATAATCTTGTGGAATTCTTAAAATGTTGTAATTGTTAGTACCAGCTAAAGTTGAGCACAAAGCATTCATCGTCTTGGAATAAATTCCACCAAGGAGGATTTGGGCAAGCCGATCCTTCAAACACCGTCAATACTGCCATGGAGCCAAACAAAGCATTAATCATGGCGTCTTAAATAAATCATGCAAGCCTCTTTTCTTGGGTGATGTTCCAGCCCAATCTGAGATTATTAAACATTAATCGAGTCATAGCAAGGAACATGATGGGACATAATGCTGACGCAAAGGTTGGCCTTTCTGCTGTATAGAAGCTGTTGTGAACTGGGCGATGAGACTGACGGCTAGTACATCACTGCTGTGAGTCAGTGATCAGGAACACAGGCTTGGATCTTCTGTCCAAAACAATCCCGCCGGCAGCAAGAAGACCATTCATCTAGGATTTATCAAATATTTACACGTATCAACATTGGAGCAGTGACTTCGCGGGTTCCCGAGCCCGAGTATTGAACGTGCAATACCGGATTAGACTGGAAACATATGCTGATCACACAGTATGTGATATGTGTTACGTGAGAACAGCAGATGAAAACATCAATATGTGGTATAACAAGCCACCAGGAAAAGATACAGATGAAGAGACCGTAAGAGACAAACGGGACAAGTGAATATAGATGAGAGGTTATGAAACTGCCTCCTTTCTAAAAACTGCAGCATTCTGACTGAGAAGTCATGTGATCAGCTGAAGATAACAGCATATGGATGATTTTGTAAACATTAATACACTTACAAATGAAAAAGATACTAAGTAGTTATGCACAATATATTCATATCATATTGGTTTTCTGTGTATAATAGAGTGTTTTACATTTATTTTTAATATATTTATTTATTTGGAATATTTAACAGTGCATGCTCATTTTTCCCTAGTTTTACATTTATTTAACCTTTGCCGTCATCTAACATTCACTTTAATATACTAATTCACTATAATACACTTAATAAAAATGAATACATTTAATACAATTATTAAATATAATCTTCATAAAATTTCAAAATGAATACTTATTTTCATACCACAATATACTGTTAATTATAATATAATTGTCTAAAATCACTTGTAGAATTTTTTTTGTTTATTTATTTAGATAAAAAAGGGACATGTTACAGAAGTGTAATACACTGGTGTAGAAACTCAGAAATTGCTAGTAAATAAAAAATAAAATAAAAAAAATGCCAATAACATTAAATTAAAAAAATTTAAGCAGAAAAAATGAAACTGTATTTTTTGTAAAACACAATGAACTTTAATCAATAACCCCCCCAGCACACACACACACACACACACAAAACATGGTTTTTCATTTACTAATTTTGCAGAGCGAGTATTTTGTAAGTCATGGTAAACATGTCTGACACAGATTTGTTATCAGTGACATAAACTCATCAACACAGCTCTTACCTGCAGCGTTGTGTCAAAGACCACGAGCTTGGAGCTGGTAGGGACGATGTCATAGCACTTATGTGACTTCATAAACCGCATGTAAATGTCACTCTCAGATTGTTCGACAGCTGTAAAGACAGCAATAAACGAAAACAAGTCAATATAAAAAGTAAAGTGAGACATAAGTACAAGTCAATAAGTTGTTAAGCATAAACAGCACACTGCCTGCTAGAAGGCTGGGTCGGGGGGATGGTGCCCGAAGCGTAAATTATAAGGAAAAACAAGGAATCCTTACTCCCTGTCTAAACCGAATGCAAGTGGCGTGGCGCAACAAAATACTATAGAATCACTGATCTATAATACAGATTTATGTATAGATCAGTCAATAGAACTCATTATAATCAGTGATGCTGTCTACACTGGATGCGGCGCGACAAATTCCCTGAAAATAAACTGCTGCCGTGTTTTATTCATAACATGCTGACACAGATTTCAAATGATTTTCAATGGTCGCTTTGTCACGTCTGGTGTAGATAGTCTTTAGCTGATGTGGAGCAGACATGGTGTGCAGCGTTTGTCAATTCCAGTCCACGCACCCTCTGCTCTGCACATATTGTATGTTTAACGTAAATTAATGAATGCATTTAGCAGACGCTTTTATCCAAAGCGACTTACATTGTATTCAAGCTAACAATTTTTTTCTCCTTACATGTGTTCCCTGGGAATGGAACCCCCAACCTTGCGCTTGCTGACGCAATGCTCTACCACTTGAGCTACAGGATATGTTTGATATGTTCCATTCAAAGTGCTTTGAAGTGTGCGAGACATCAATTTAAATTGTATTTATTTACGGAGGTATACGATGTCACACTTTTCCGTGTGTAAAGATGTTGCAGTGAAGTATGCTTCTTCAGATTTCCCATGCTCAGGGAGTAGGTAGGGAGCAATGAACACTGTGTAGAGACCATGCCAATCAGAACACAGTTCATGCACGGAGCTCACTTCTAACGAGCAGATTATCGGAATCAGGTGTGTTAACAAAGAAACATACAATATGTGCAGAGCAGGGGGTCGCGAGGACTGGAATTGAGAACCGATGGCAAATTGCAGATCCTCAGTACCACTGACAAACATCTGGGGCACTATTTTAACGATCTGAAACGCAAGTGTCAAAGCGCGAAGCGCAAGTAACTTTGTGGGCGGGTCTCGGCGCTGTTGCTATTTTCCCGGCGGGATAAATGGCTCTTGCGCCCGGCGCAAATCTAAAATGGGTTGGTCTGAAGTAGCTTCATTATTCATAGGTGTGGTTTGGGCGTAACGTGAAATAAACCAATCAGAGCGTCATCCAACATTCCCTTTAAAAGCAGGTGCGCAAGTTCCATTATGGATTGCTATTATAATGGCGTATTTACCAGGCGCACGCCAGGAGCGGTTCACAGCCTAGAAGACTGATGTTTTTGTAAGAGCAGTGAAAGACAGAGAAGTTGTGTTGTATGGGGATGGGAGAATAATTAGCCTGAATAATTTGTAAGCTAGATTTATGCCTATTTTTTCACATCTTCGTGTCACACCACAATGATTTCCGTCATCTCATGTGTTAATATTTTTTTAGTGTAACAATTTATGATTTGCAAAAATAACTGTTGCATCTGTGTAGATAACATGAGCAAAGTGTATGCGCGTTGTGCACGCTATACATTATGGTCAAGCATGCGCCCTTAAAATAGCATAATGAACAACGCGCAACGCGCCACTGACTTTAGACTAGGTTTTTTCTGGTCAGTTGCGCAATTGTTTAATGGAACAGCAAAATAGCACCAGGGATTGTTTGCGCCGGAACACGCCTACTTTTTTGCGCTGAACTGCCCAGGGAGCGCAAGTTCATTCACTAGTTTAGCGACGTGCTTCTGTGGAGGGAAAAGCGCGCTTTGCGCGGGTGCAAAATAGGAATGACACATGCGTCGGTGTACAAAGTCAATTGCGCTGGGTGCAAGATAGGGCCCCTAATATTATAAAATGTGTGGTAAGTACTGCCGCCGGGGCTCCGTATAAATGGAGAATGTGCGATCGCAAATATCGAGAGTGAAAGTGAAATTAAAAAGCGATTTTTTTTTTGTGCATTCAAAAACGGAATGGGGGGGGGGGGGTCACAATGCCAGCCATAGGCGATGGATGATGGCATCGTCTTTCGGCCCTATCCTAGCAGCTATAGAATTTAATGTGTAAAATGTGTAAAGATTTATACTGTGTGAAGAAAATATTAACTGTAATATTATAAAAAGTACATTAAATATAATAATAATGTAATAATAATAATGTATAATAATAGTAATAATAAAGTATTATTCTTATTATCAATTTTCATATTAATTTGATAATATAATACATTTATACTGTGTAGATAAATGTTAAGTCAGATTTTAACATGTACATGAAATATTGTTACACAACGATAATTGATCATTCTTAATACATTTATAGTCTAAATATTAAGACTATTTTATATTAATCACTCTATATACATTATTGTACTTGTATTAAAAATAATATAATTTATTATAGATATTATTATTATTAATATGATTATGATTGTATGATAATATGAGTCATGTTAAAATATAACGTACTACAGTATAAGTTTATAACAATAATAATAATAATAATTTCATTCTTTTATGTAAATTATCTTATAATATGATACTTATATTTAATCAACTTATATAATGTAAAAAAATATAAAGTGAAACAAATATAATAAAAATATATATAAATATTTAGAAATATTAAGAAAAAATATTATTTATAAATATTATAAATTTATCGGGGCTTTTCCATTGTGTACTAAAAACAAAAACAAATTATTAAAATACTATCTAGAAAATCCCTAGCAATCAAGAAATTTTTTTTTTATAATAAAACCCCACTCTAGTAGATCTGGCAGCATGACACAAATGGGTGACACAAACTCACTGAACTGTGAACTCTGATGTCTCTTTTGTTGTTCCTTTCAGCAGCATCCTGCCTAATGTCCCCAGTTGCCATGGTAATTCTTACAGTAGTATTCTTAGACACTGAACTGCTTCTTCAGAAGCTGTCTAGACTGAAAACACCACTGAAATCTTTTGTCGCATGGCTGAATGTGCAGTCTAGGACTCCGGTGCATCTCCCCAATGTTTGTTTCCACAAACATTGATCAAAAGACCTAGTGGAGAAAGCAGCTCTTACTGACAGCAAAATGCACTGCTTTGTGTTCATACACACTTGATTGACAGTTTCTACTCAGAATCTGTGTTGAACCACTGCTTTGAGAAACTTAACATCTGACTCACAACCCTGTCCACACTACAATGAATTTTCAGTAAGTGATTGACCATAAAATTTATTTTATTATGCTAGGCCACAAAAAGCATTCAGTGCGATGAGGTTAATAAAAGCCTGGTGTTCAAAGTATTTCTCACCATTGCTTCAGCTCAGCGCTGTTTAACACTACTGGCTATTGTCAAAGAATAGTCCTGCAGTAGGTCTAGTATTAGCTCATGGAAACGATTAAAATAGGACAGTCCAGCTGCTGTTGCTCGAGGATCATTTACTGAGGGGTTTCAAAAAAATAGACGCTGAAAAGCTTGCAGCTGAAACAATATGTACTTTGTGAGAAGTTAGCATACTTTTAATATGCTAAAACAATGTAAAGTGTATGCAAAACAACTCTGCAAAGAGTGAAAACACTGTGGTGCTTTAAAATAACAAAAAGTCTTTGAACATCCAGACTTGTCTGGCATAGCAACAGGCTCAACCAATGACATGAGCTTGTGGGCGGGACCATGTATGTAATTCAAAGTGCTTAAAGGGGTCATGAACTGAGAAATCAAAATTCTCTTGATCTTTTGACCTATAAGAGCTCATTGTACTATAAAAGCATCTTGTAGGTTTCAGAACTCAAATCTTTCTTGTTAGTCTAAAAACAGCATATTGAAGCCAATTTTCCAAAACATGGCTCTATGATGAAATACTGTGGATAAGCACCACCTCTACAGAAGAAGATAAATGCCTGCTTTTACATCACTGCCTGTTTAGCCCCGCCCACCGATTCGCATGTCTAGTTTAAATAATGAGAGAGGCGAACAAAGTTCTATGCAGAAACCAAACTATAAAGTTGGCTCTGAAAACAACTACAGTGCCAAGTTGTGGTTTTTGCAACCCCTTTCTTCTGAACCCGACGTTAGGAAAGAGTGGATTAACTTTATTTTTATTTTATTTTATAAATAAGGTCCAGACCGCGTCATCAGTAAGAACTCGATCCTTTGTTCACTTGTGATGTCAGGGCTTGACGCTTCCCTTTTTTCACCCAATTAGCACATGTGCTCCTAAGTTGAAAAAATTTAGGGGCACAATGCAAATTTTTCTAATTATGTGTTTCAGCTTAATAAGGGGATATAAGAAGACATTTACAAGCACAATTATTTAATTTATCAGAATACAGAATGTACAGAAAGGTTTCAGACTCTATTTAATTAACAAATTATGTAATTATTTATAGTCCTATTAAATTATACTTACATTAGTGACACTATCAAATTTTCACAATAGTCGTTGAAGCTTTTGTCCCTGTATATGGTTTTTATCACATTATATAATTTAGTAAGTAAAAAAAAGTGTTTTCCTCCTAAAAGGTTAAATAACTTTATTAAAAATCTTTTACTAAAGAAATACTTGTTTTTTTTTTAAATACACAAAAATATAAAGTAAACAAGTGTTTGAAGAAATTTTATTTCGAATGAACGAAAGAACAATAGGTAACACTACAATAATGTCCCATTAGTTAACATTAGTTAAAGCAGGTTAACATTAACTATCAATGAGCAATAGCTAATTGTTGCAGTAGCTAATATTATTTGTTAATGTTGATTAATCAAAATGCAACCATTTATTGTTAATTAATGTTAGCTATATCGAATAATATTAGCAGTCACAACTTTTGATTTTATAATGTATTAAAGTTTGAAATGAACATGAACTAATAAATGCAGTCATTGTTATTTCATGTTAACTAATGTAGTTAACTAATGTTAATGGAACCTGGTAAGTGTTACCAAACAATGACAAATCAGTCAGTATATAGATAGCCTATGGTTTAATTTCGATTTTGAAATCGATGAAATCGAAGAAATCATTTGCAATAATGACAACTGTTTGTGTAGCTTGTCAGTGAACTACGTCAGTGAACTAAATACCACATTTAATAACGTATTTTTACTCCAAACTTACTTCATAACGTCAGTCGAGTGTTTGAAATAAATTTTTCTGTGCGATGATGTGACTTCTTACACAGAATAAGGCAAGGAACATATTTCATAGTAATCTAAGTAGTGATAACGGCATTGCATTATAAATATACTTTATTTTTATATAAAATAATAATAAAAAGACCTCAGATAAACCAGACATTGTTGTAGTCCTCTGGCCTTCAGATGGAGATTTACTGCTGATCACAGAATCGTGCTTCACAGAAAGATACGCATGACAATAGCAACTTCTGTAGAATCGCGATTTCGATTCCATTTCAATTAATCGTAGAGCCCTATCTTTAAGTATGAATTATGTGGTGCTATGGTGAAGACTAAAGCAGATATAAATATCTCAATGACTGTTTGAAACATTCACATGTTCACAAGGGTGTCAGCGCCCTATACTGCTTAATCTGCGTTTTCATTCAGCGCATCGCCTTCCCTCATTCCGCTTTTCTTCTCATCTGTGCTATTTTAAATTAAATCATTGCTTTTTTTTTTAAGTTCAATAATCATACAAGGCTGTATCGCTGTTTTCCCATAAATAAATTGAAGAAATTATAGGCTACTTGTTGGGCTGTTTAAGAAATTGTATTCGCACTCATGCTCCTAAATACATTTTCCAGTTCGTACACATCTATTTTTAGTCACAAATGCGATTGAAAGCTCGAACCCTGAATGTCGCAACACACAAGTGTGAGCAGCTGTTTAAATTACATGGTCACTATTGCTATGTCTCTTATTACAGATCGTTTGATATGTACGGAGTATTTATGCATTTTAAATCTAGCACAGCAGTGTCCATCTGTGTCGGATGTAGCCTGTCAAACATACACAACTGTTAGCAAATCATAGCAGTGAGTTTACTTTTGAGTCTGCAATCCGCCACGTCTATTCAAACAGAGTGGTCTGATTAAGTGGGTCAAAATAGGAAAGAAAATAGCCTATTACTTCATATAATTTTAATGTTTGTTTGTTTTGTTTTTAAATCTTGATAACATTATAAGGGTTACCTCAGAGAACAGTACAAATGAATTTTTAAAAAGGCAGTTCACAACCCCTTTAGTGGGATAAAGAGTTATTTAGCCGTTATTTGTTTAGATTCTCTGATTGGCCGAGATTTTTGTAGAATCATGGGTAATGTATTTTTTTCACTAGCAATTTCACTGTTAATTACGATTATTTAAAAAAATAAGTTTGAAATAATGTGGGCTGATGGCTTCAACAGAAGCATACAATTGATATGGGCTGTTGAAAATGGTCATTCTTTTTTCCACACTTCACTATGAGAGCAACAATACACCCATTCTAGTGTGGGATTTGCGCTAATATATACATATATATATATAATCTTCAAATAAGCCCAAACAAATGACAAAAGAAAGCCACTCAGAAAGTCTGGATGTTTGGATCTACCACAACCAGAGGCATGACATTTTGGCCGATGTCCACCGTGGCTATTCAAAGAACTGAATTACAGCAGAATGAATCTTTTGTTTGTTGGTTTTCAAATGCTATTAGATCGACAAACCAAGCCGCGCTGGAATGCTTCACAACCGCATACTTCAAACCAATGCCTTCAGACATCATTTAATGATGGAGCTTCAAAAACTAGCACATGCTATTAATACTTCAGAAAGCGCACTGCTCTGCTCTTCACATTACATCAGATTGGTTGCAAATTGTAGGATATTATTCATTATTACATTAGCCTGCACCATTCACAAATTTTCAATGTATGATATCTTAAAATATGTTGGTCTGTGAATTATTCCTTTAAGTCGGTGTGTCAGTAAAGAATAGAGCATGCCAGCCAACACAAATTTATCTAAAAATCACTCAACATTTATCATTTTACTGAGAGAATATTTTAGGTCTCTTCCAACCAGCCACTGTCAGCCTATCCTAAAACACCAGGCTGTGGTCTTACGGTTCAGAGATAGATATCTTTTCAGAAGTGTGAGAGAGGGTTTTGAGGACTTCACCATCACCGGTGCCTTGGGGAAAACCCTCCACCTCAGCATGAGAGTGCAGATCTGCAGACTGCATGACCTGCTCTCTGTTTCCCCTTAAAGGTACAACAGTTAGAGCAGAAGCAGCAAAAGCCTTTATTAATAATGGCAAGACTTGTACTGCCAGATCAGTGTGGTATGCTCGCCTCAAATTGCTGGGAAAACCTTGCCGGAGGCGAAAGCACTTCAGAGGAAAATGTCCGCACTGAAAACCATTTGAGGGCTGGGTCTTACTCTGTCGCACAACATTCCTTGTTTAGTCTAGTTATAATTATGGGATATTAATAAACCATATTCTGCATTAATGCTTTAAATTAAACCAAAAGGAATATAAATATACTTTTACATGAACTTTTATATTCTTACAGCAGGTATCTATTTAAATAAACTTTTAACTCATTAAATATATATATATATATATATATATATATATATATATATATATATATATATATATATATATATATATATTTATTTTTTAATCCTTTTTAATAATATATCAGTTTTACTGTTCTACTATATTTTATGTTAAATGCAAAAACTTTGTAAACTTATTAAATATTGTGAAAGTATATATACATATATATACATATATATCTGTGTGTGTGTGTGTGTGTGTGTGTGTGTGTGTGTGTATATAATTATTTTTTTAATTTGTATTTTTTTTTGTAGTTCAGAATTAAACAAAATGTTTGGTTACAAAAATATTGACTGGTGAGCAAAAAACATAAAAAGCTAATTTCATATCATATCCTGCATCAGATTAAAAGTTATACATAATTTAACACTGACTGAGTTCCCCACTATAAACATTTTCATTGTTCATCGTTTAAGTGATCAATATGGGATCAATATCTACAACTGCAAACAGATTAAAGATAATTGGGCATTACCCTCACCCCTGAGGGACTCCTTGACGTGGGTGAGACGCTCTCCAGCCAATAGCATCATCTGACGCATATACTGTACACCCAACAGGTTAGAAATGACGAAAAGAGAATGGGGATCCCGATCCATTACTGGGATATCCAGTGATTCCTACCAAACAGCTTGATGTGAAATCGACACGTTGAATAAAAACGTCATGCCACTGTGCCCCAAAACGACCGAGGAAAAGCCGCATCGTGTGATTATACCCTGGTTAGATTATGAAAGAGATTAAAATAAGACTATCCCTGTGTGGACTAAATAAATCAGCAAAGAACATCACAATGTCAAGACAGCGAAGCTGCTGAGGCAGCCGGTGCAGAAGACGAGAAAAATCGTTACAATCACGACGTGAGAGACATATAACGTAATTTCCAAAAGAGGCTTACCTTCATCCTCGAGATCGAGTTTCTCCAGCATGTCTTCAGAAAAACCGTGGACCTGGGGACAGAGTGGACAGTGTCAAGCACAGAGGAAGCGATCTCAGGCTGCCCTCCCCTCGCCGTCCACACAACACACACACACACACACAGACAGAGAGAGAGAGAGAGAGAGACAGGCGGTGAGGAGACCGGTTAGATCGGAAGTTGGCTGACAGAGTTTAATAAAGAAACAGTAGACTAAGCGGCGGTAGCGCAACTGGAACTGGTTCGGAGCAGAAAAAAACCAACGGACTAAGTGCTCATGATTTTATGTCCATCGGTCCTTGTAGGGACAGTCAGTGTTTGCAGGCGTGCTCCGGTTGTGTACCCTTGCATCCAATGTGAAGTCAGTCATGAGAGACCTTCCCCCACCGGCTTTTTGCAAATGGACTGTTCCAGTTTGCTGCAGTCGCGAGCCGTCAACGGTCTGATATGGAGTGTTTTAAATCAACTATTCCGCTAACTAATTTATTTTTCTTAGTATGAGTCAATCTGCGAATACATAAAAGAGAGCGGAGTCAGCTTGTCGAAACTGGCCGGAGGTGGGTGGGGATTTTGATTCATCCCGGTGAATCGAATCTTTGAATCTGTTCACAAAATGAATCGTTCACTGATTCAATGACTCTTTCTGCAGGTAAGAGGTGCGTTCACAGTAGCGAAATTACAGCAATATATATATATATATATATATATATATATATATATATATATATATATATATATACACCTTTTCACATTTCCTGGATTCTTATCAGCGGAAGTCGTCATAATTGGTTAAATTTAGTGTAAACCTACCATAGGCTGTACATTTTTTTACATTCCCATTTGCTCAAATAGCAAAATAAAAACTCCATTGTAGTGTTATGACGACTTTCAATCCAATTGAATAAAAAAAAATTGTGAGAGACTGATAACGGTGACTGATGACTGATATTGAATTTGTGAGATGACTGATAGTGGATTCCTATTGGAATTACTGGATTTCATCATCGAAATTTTGTTATAATTCCATGAGAATACGTCCACATCAAATCTATGACAATAACTGCAGAGGGGATTATGTAGTTGGAATCACTTTCAGAGCGATTATTTTCTGATAAACAATTAAAACACTGGGAGCCAATCATAATCCACCTGAATCTGAGTATTTAAAGATACAGACGACATAACTGCTGTGGCTACAAATATAATTGCATTCCCTAGGGCAACACACCATGCCGAAAAGTTCTAATTAATTCAGTTTTCTCAAATCAGATGTCTTGTTTAATTCATTTTGTTGTAGAACTGGATTCAGTTTACACACAAGTTCTAAAAACATTGATTTGTTCAGTACAGCAGCGGCTAAATTTGTTCAATACGTCCAACCAAGGAAACGCCCTGTCACAACTGGTTCTTAAAAGCTATTTGTTCTTGATATAATCAGTCAGTTGCAGACTTGTAATCAGTGGACATCTAATATGAGTCAGTGCACAGAAGAATGATTCACTGAAATAAAAGATTTGTTCAACAACAGTGATTCACTCATAAATGAAACTCTAGTTGCTTAAACCTGCAGGGAATTTGTAAGTACTTTACATTACACAATAGACAACAAAAGATGCAAGGGCTCAACATCAATAAACGTCAAAATACATATGTAGAGTTTCCCTCCTTTTCCTCACTACCAAATCTTTTTTAATCATAATAGGGAATCCCCCTTTTTTTCTTATTCATATGACTTATTCGTATGACTTATTTACATAGACAAAATGTGTGATGTGTTTGTATGTGAAAGATTAACCTTAAAATGTTGCCAGGATTGTTCAGATTCTGAACATTGTGTCTTATTAGTGGAAATTTGTGATTTTCTCTCCTTGGTTGAACTTAGTGGTTTTCCAAGATGAAGTTCTTACTCTTTCATGTCTTAAAAATACATTTGCACATATATGCGTCCAAATTTAAATGAGTTTTATCTGCAATGTACAGAAAGCCTGTGCAAATAAAGCTGTTAGTGCGGCGCTGCTGTTTATGTCATGCCCATCTGGCCGTGAAACTCTTTCTTGACCTCCTGTGTCTTTTTCCATCTCTCTCCCCTTAATGGCCCTCCTTAGACCTATATAGGACAGAATCAATTTAACGAAAAACTATAGAGGTCATCCGGCTCCTAAGATATTTCACACAACTGTTTTTGGCCTTTCCCAGGGAAACATCTGGCATGGAGGGTAATTAAAATGAACTGTACCCAAATTCCTGCCTGATGAATCAGTGGGTGTGGCTGTCTGAACGAATCTGAGCCCTTGTGAGAAAAACCCCATGAATATACAACAGAAGTAAACAAACACATAAGGGGCGGCCACGAGAAAAATGTTAGTTCACAAATCTGGGGAATTACAAGTACTGGGAAAGTGTCAGACATTGACAGAGAGCGAGAGGCATTGGGTTTATTTTAAGACGGCAGTGAACAGTGAAGGTGTCCGAGCAGCAGTGATTCTGTCCATCCGCATTGACCCATTTGAGACCTGCACTCAGCACGTCAGTGGATCAATAGTTCATAAAATGAGAATCGCTGAGAGTGGATTTTCAGGGGTTGTTAAAGATAAAGAGACATTACTGCACTGCATTGAGTAGCAGAATTTTAGGGACAAATTCACAAAACTTGCGCTACTTTTGTATTTTTTTCTATACTGCTGAAACACTACAGCAAAGTGAGTATTTAAATATGGCTGATTATAGGACCTTATTGATCCATTATTATATTTGTATTAAAACTTCATGAACAGACACTGTATGTGCCGTAGGTGAATGAGACTCAAAGTGTGAGAGAAGGAGTAAAGGAAATGCACGTGAAGTTGATTACACATCTGCTGAGTGCATCCTTGGACCTCTGCTTAGATTACCAGGCGGGAGGCAAGGACAACAGCATTGCAGATGGTGACTGCTGTATTGATTTTGGCTTGTGAACGTGATGAACGGTCAGTGGGCTGAATCGTAAAAATCAGATTAGATCCACTGACAGGAACTGGTGAGTTGTGACAGTATTGTGTGCCTGAAGGAGTCCTGTAGATTTAGGAATGTTGAATATATATTAAATTTTTAAATATATATTTCAATATAAATAAGTACATATACTGTCAATATTTTTTGGTCAACGTTTTTGACAGTTTTTTAAGAATAAATATGTGTAAAGACATTAAGGACTCATGTGACTCTTTAGATAAATAAATTATATATGTGTGTGTAAATATAATTTAAAACTTCATAATTAATAATTTAGCAATTTTTATATATATATATATATATATATATATATATATATATATATATATATATATATATATATATATATATATTATATATATATATACACATTATATTTCTTCTAAAATTTAAATTGTTAATCTTAATCTATTATTACATAATACATATATATATATTATGCAAGTAATACAATGTCTAAAGCCATTACAAGCAGCGTTTATTTTATTTTATTTTTCTTTTGCCTAAAACATATTTTCAAGGATCATGAGCTTTTTCTTGTACAGAAAAAATAAAAACATTTTTGCTTGTATTTGGTAATCAAAACATTAATTGGATCATCACTTGAAAATGGATGATGCCAAAAATGACTCTGATGCATCAATGTCTCGCGGCAGATCACTTACCATATGTGAGGTAGATATAGGTGCTGAGCAGGGACAGGGTGGTGGTTTTGTAGCAGGCGGGCTGTGGTGCTGTCCCGTGTCGAGGGGGGAGGAGGAGGAACGATGCACAGTGTCATTCCGACTGGCTTCCAGAATAAACGCCGAAGTCTGCTTGGTCACTTGTGTTGGAGTGGTGGGTGATGAGGAGATACCAGAGGCTATAAAAAAAGACAGAAGATAAGACACATCAGATATTGTCTATCTTTCTATCTATCTATATGGAATTCAAATGTAGTTACTAATACAGAACTGATACACTGTGCCTTTAAGACTTTATGACCGTGTACTGTGCCACAGTGTCTTACTGTATTCCATTCTCTGCCCACGAAGGAAGATTTAGATCCACCTGTCACTTAAAGGTTATAGGCTGTACCTGTCGTAATTCTGATCCATGCCTACAGAAATAGAAGGGGCCATAAGGTCTGAACCGCAGGCAGTGTGGAGAGCAGAGTTTTATCACCTCATTTTACACTTCATCTACTGTTGCAGGCTGCAGATTTCATGCTGTGATTCCTCCAGGCTCTGCCCTCCATACTGCAGTCAGATCACAGTAAAAGACCAGCATAAACAACACCGCTCTGGATGTGTTTATTCAGTTACTGAGGCTACACGATTCTTCCAATACATGGCAAAGGCCCAAACGTGCCACATTTGTCAAATTTCCCCTAAGTGTTTATCACGCCAATCGCCTTAGTAATTGGCCTGTCCGTTTTGGATTCGTGCTGCACATTAGTTGCCCGTTAAATGAGAAAATCAATCTCATTGTGGGCCCTCTAATTGCATTTTTGTGATCGCTTCAGCTCCCTGTTGTTTGAACGTGACCCACTTCTGAGTGCCGTCCTCTACCCTGGCTAGATTCGGTTGCAAAGCCTTAAGGAAGCAGCTTGCTCTCCCAGAGTGGTTTGTGGAGGAAACTTATTGAGTTTCTGCTTTGATGAGTCGATAAGAGGAGAGTGAAATGTAGCACTGCCTGCAGAGTCCAAGATACCATCAGCAAGCCAATGAGGTAAGAATATATTTCCAAGAGAACAGCCAAGATTCCATCCATCCATCCATCTCTCTCTCTCTCTCTCTCTCTCTCTCTCTCTCTGTCTCTCTCTCTCTTTCTCTCCGTCTATTTATTTGTCCTTCCATCCATCCATCCATTCACCTGTCTCTGTATCTATCTATCTATCTATCTATCTATCTATCTATCTATCTATCTATCTATCTATCTATCTATCTGTCTGTCTGTCTGTCTGTCTGTCTGTCTATCTATCTATCTATCTATCATTCGTCCATCTGTCTGTCTGTGTATCTATCTATCTATCTATCTATCTGTCTGTCTGTCTGTCTGTCTGTCTATATCTATCTATTTATCATTCGTCCATCGGTCTGTCTGTCTGTCTGTGTGTCTATCTATCTATCTATCTATCTATCTATCTATCTATCTGTCGGTCTGTCGGTCTGTCTGTCTGTCTTTCATCTGTCTGTGTGTCTATCTATCTATCTATCTATCTATCTATCTATCTATCTATCTATCTATCTATCTATCTATCTATCTATCTATCTATCTATCTATCTATCTGTCTGTCTGTCTGTCTGTCTGTCTGTCTGTCTGTATGTGTCATCTATCTTTCTGTCTGTCATCTATCTTTCTGTCTGTCTGTCTGTCTGTCTGTCTGCCTTTCTGTCTTTCTATCTATCTGTCTGTCTGTCTGCCTTTCTATCTATCTATCTATCCGTCCGTCCATCCATCCATCCATCCATCCATCTATCTATCTATCTATCTATCTATCTATCTATCTATCTATCTATCTATCTATCTATCTATCTATCTATCTATCTATGTTGTGGGTGCAAAGATGGCAGGCAAAGTTGGCTGATGAGCATATTTGACAATAATCATAAGCATTTATCAAGTGTGAAAGAGCGACCAAGTTATCCATTACAGGTGGGCATTCCCACTACCTCAGCTCACTGCACCTAGCCATCTTCCCTCAGCCGAGACTGCATGACAATGGCTGCTGAAAGAGCTTCTTTTACAGCAGTCAGCCATCGGCCCAGTAAACACTGCACATAAAAGAAAATAGACAGCAGGGAAGGAGGAACTTAGAGGGAGCTGAAAAAGCGGCTCTCTGTGATGATGTCATCAGGATGGCAATAGCCCCTCACCCCACCGAATCATTCCACAGGGAGTTTATATTCTCATCTTTCACTCTATTTCCCAGGGATCATCTACCATCAGGACCACGGAGTCACATGATCATTGCAGCAGTCCTGGATATAAATGACACATCCCAGACATACGTAATTCAGAGCTGAACAGAACACACCCACAGGCCATACTTGCAGTGCTTATCAAATTAAACTGTCCTCAATGAGCAATACAAGTGGCATATTTATGAAGCCATATTACTATCAAATCATTTTAATATAATTACAGAACATAATCAAATCAAAACCAGGCTCCAGTCTAGTCCAAAGGCTCCATGTATCTTTGATATTGTGTAATGTAAGACATCCAAAGCCTTGTTGTGTTCAATTCAAACACATTTAAGCGGGTAAAAGGTGATGTTCCTCAAAGGTGATTGCTCATTATAGACGCGTTGTCTCCATTGTATCATTAGGCTGACGTACGCTTTTCATAAATTGCCAGGATTTCAAATCACATTTAAAGCCTCTGAGGCTCTTTAATGGCTAAATTGAGGAAGAAATTCATTTTGAGAAATGCGTGCCGGCTTTTAGCTTAGCTAGTGGAATCCCAGCCATTCATCGTCCTACAAAACACATTTACACTTTATTTAATAAATACTGCTTTGAGTTTACACATTAAAGTCTGAATAAAAAGGAATACATCCATACAGTTCATGTTGGGAAAACCCATTTAAAAAAGACTGAAACATAACATTTCTCCCATATAAAATGGTCTGCATTTCTTTGTAATAATTAAATAATAATTATTAATAATTGATTGATAATTAAATAGACCAAGAGTGTGTATTATACATTATTGTTTTTGATGTTGTTTGAACTCTGTGCAGTGAACTTCACTCTGTAAATACAGCTTCCTGTCATCATGACGTCTTTTGATGTTTACCTTGCAGACAGAGGTTAACAAACTTCATCTTCAGCGACAGATGACCCTTGACCCAGTGTAAGATAAGTTAACCCAAAGCCACATGCTATTAACCCCGCTCACAGGCAGAACACTTACTATTCAATGAGCCATGACAGGCAAACCAATAATCCAAAAATAAACCCTCCATGATTAAATTTTCAGCGTTATGCAGCTATATGCTCATATTTTGTTATATAAAAGTAACAACACAACTAACTTCACAAAAGGCCTCAGCTCAGTCAAATCAACCAACACTGACCTCTTCATTTGCCTTTTCGTCTGTCTGTCTCTCTTTTGCTCTGACTGATTGATGAGCAGCCAAAGTATTTTACATGTGTCAGCTGATTAAATGCACATGCATTATGTGCCATTTGGAACTGATGTGCTTTTAATGGCATAAAACTAGATAAAATCTTTCATAAGAACGTTGTGCTATGTATTTATATGTGTTGATTTCACATGTGGGTATGGCTGTCTATGAGAAGATAGAAAAAGCACGTTCTCTAAAGGTAAAAATAGCTTAAAATCCTCTAAGGAAAGGATAGTAAAGCTTTCTTTAAAACATAATAAAGACAGAGATGTGAATCTTATCAAAATTCCAAGGGCATTTCTGGATCTATAAAGACACAGTAAGCTGAGCAGCGCCCCCTAAAGCTATTTATGCTGAATTGCATATGATTAAAAACTGGGACAGCTTTATGGTAGACATGAATATAAATATAGCCTGTTTTCGTAATGTATAAGCAGGCCATCAAGCTTTTTTTTTTTTCTAGGCATCTGGCTTGAGAACACGAAGATGGCTAAGTTCAGAATAGCACATTTGTGCAATATGCAGTTTGCATGGCAGTGGATAGCAATTTTTCAGAATATCGCTTGGAAAAATTGCACCGCATTCAAAGATATTTTGACTTTCCTTTTCCATTTCTGCCAGACTCAAAATCACCTGTGATTTTTGGATATGAATGCATTTTTAGATAAATAATAAACCCAATGAATAAATCAAATAAAGTACAATGTTGTAGAATGCATTTCACACTTTTTTTTTTACATTTATTAATCTAAAGATATTTTAAATATACAATTTTACGTAATGAATCCAGATTTTATTAAATAATTAATTAAATGCACATATACTACTATTATAACTGTATACTACAACATATTCACAGTATGCTACAGGAGTGTTTAATTCTGAACATCGGTAATATGTCTTGTGAATTAAAGTGCATACTCAGTTTAAATATGGCCGATGAGAACACAAGCTACAATAACCGTTGCTTTGGATTGTGTCTCTGCCTGGTGACATGCATCCATGTGTCTCAAAGTCCAGGATGTTCTCCCAGCAGGCACCATCTCCATGTCATAGTGATGCCTGTCAAAATCCATTCAACCGACCAATAGGACTGCATTTTCTAATGCAGTGTGTGTGACATTCACAACACTTTAACGCTTGCTGCTCTCATTTTCAGCACACTACTGCTTTTACAGAAGCAAGATTTGATTTATACAATGGTAGATATATTTGTATAATATTATTCAGAATGTGATATAAGAATTTATAAGCACTTTCTTTCTAATGGGTTGGGTTAATGGCAAAATTTTATGAAATCTCTATTAATAGGTATAATTAAATCTGGGTGGCCAAACAATCAGTCATTTTGACATCTCTTAATTATTGTTTCACTAAAGCACAGATGGTTAAAAGATAATGCATGCTCACATAAAATACAGAAAGTCTTAAGTGATGGAGAGACTAGAAGCCTTATACGTCAACCTCACGATATCTCATGTGTCAATTTATATTTGATTGATTATTATTTTAAACTTTGTCTCACATTTACTGTACCCTTTTCTCTGAGGCAGAAATTGGCTTCCATAGGAGACAAAATATGAACATGACACAATTAAAACATTACAGATGTTCACTGCAGCAGACACTATTTCGACAGGCTGTTTGAGGTTGACACAAAAAAAATGTCATTTAATTTGTATGTTTTGTACGTGAAACCCAATTGGCAGCGGCAAACCCCTGTTAGCCCTTGTTATTTCCTCCCAGTATTACGATGTCATTTTTATATTTTAATGAGTCCCACTGAAACTCACTCTCAGTAGACTATAAATAACATCTCCCATCACAGGATTAGCCCTTCACAATCATAATACCCAGAGAAAACATCCCATTTAGAAAAAGTCATGCAAATCTTAACAGCTTTTTTTAATCCACATTGCAGACCAGCTTAATTTTTAAAACTTGGCGCATTGTGACCAAAATCACCTATTTGGAAGCATTACATAATACAAATCTTGAGACAACGAAGTCTAGTTTTCAGGGTTCTGGGAATCATCTTGCAGGATGTTTAATTGGCAGGATGCACTGAGAAATTACTTTTAGAGGTTGTAAAAAATGTACAGGTAACGGGTTCTTCTGCTCACACTCTTATTGTGAGAATCTATCAACACACAAGAAAAAAACGAGACTCTTCAAGGTCTGAGATCTGAATGCATCCGTCTACTTATGTTTGAGTGTAAAGTGTAAGACTGAAAGTTCCTGAAATTCAGTGGCCTTATACTCTTAAAAATTAGATAACAAAATAAAACCATTTTACTGTATGCAAACAAATAAACTTTTCTCATTCATGTTTGAAGATGATTTTATGGGTAATATCAGGGTTGTTACCTAAATGTAAAAACTTAAAATGTTAATAAAAAAAATATATATACTTTTAAAAGTTTTACTAAAGAAACTGCTCACTGCTTGGTTGATATTTAACATACATTATATATAACAAAGTCATGTAAAAAAAAACAATGCTGCAGATTAAGCCTTAACTGTCATCTTACTGGTTCCCAGGAGGCCATGGGGCTCTGACTGTCGTCTCCCTGTCCGCCCCTCTTGGTCCTTGCGTTTTTTGATCCCTCTCAGGCTGCTAAAGCGTTTCATGGGTGGTGAGGAAGTTCGGAGTAGCTGTGGACGGTGCAACAGGTCATTCCGTACCCATAGACAGTGCTGGAAGAAGTTGGATCTCTTCAGTTACTTCCAGGCTTTGGATGCGTATCACCCAATCATTGAGCCAGTGACAGATGCTCTTCAAGGATTATTCCATGCTCTTTAACCAAAGTTGCTTCCTTCAGAGTTCTTCAGCTTCTTTTTCAAGCTCCTTTCTCTCACAGACTCTTGTTTCTGTTTTACAGCTCTGAATCAGTGGCCGGACGGCTGGCTGTCAAGCCTGCAGCAGATTGTCAAGTGCAGCTGTGTGTATGCCAGCGTGTGTGTGTGTGTGTGTGTGTGTATGTGTGTGAATTCATGCCTTCAAAACAGCATGTGTAACAGGGAGACTGTAAAAGGAAACCAACCCATGCTTGCTTTGGAATTGCTGGTGAGTGGCCAAACAGCAGTTAACTCCGCCCTCTCATTAATATTTCAAGTCCTTTCACATATATTCTCTATAAAGTCTCTCTGTGTGAGTTAGAAAGATAATTCACCATCCAGTGTGCAACTGAACTTTGTTAATATGAAAGAAACCTCTAATTTCTTGTAGTCTCTGACCTCGTCAAAAAATCTCATTAAGGAGAATACAAAAAATAATCAGGGAACCATAAAATAGGATTTAACCTTTCCAAATACCTTGCCAAACTGAAATGAATGCAGCACCATGGGAGAACATTCCAGTTTAATGCCAGGTGAAATCTAATTTATTTTTTCTTATTAGTGGTGCTAGACAAGACAAGTATTACTACTATTATAAAGAAATTAATAATTTCATTCAGTTTCCACAAAAATATTAGGCAGCACAGCTGGTTTCAACATTTATGATAATTAGAAATAATGCACCAAATCAGCATATTAGAATGATTTCTCAAGGATCAGGTGACACTGAAAACTGCAGTAATGATGCAGAAAATGAAATAAATTTTAAATTATACTTAAATAAAATATATTTTAATATATGTAATAATGTATATTGCAGCTTACAAAAACATGTGTTCTAAATTGCAATACAATTTAGTTTTTTTTTTTCACTAAAAAATAACAATTACATGTATTACATTAATAATAATAATTGCATCCATTTAAAAAATTGTTGAAAAATAGTGCCAGGCTTATATATGTATATATATAATACAAAGAAAACTATTTTTTAAACCATAATGTGTGTGTGTGTGTGTGTGTGTGTGTGTGTGTGTGTGTGTGTGTGTGTGTGTGTGTGTGTGTGTGTGTGTGTGTGTGTGTGTGTGTGTGTGTGTGTGTGTGTGTGTGTTTGTGTTTTATTAATGGCTCACTGTTGCTGGCACTTACACTTGTAAGTAATGAAACTTCATTAAGCTTTGAACATGTTCCTGCATTATTTATCTGCTTTGTAAGTTTGTCTGCTTTACTCTGGCAGTATTATAAACTGACATAGCTTAGAATCAATGCACAAATCTGTATCTTGCCCTGTAACACAGCAAATCTGGAAGTCTCAAAAATAATACCCTGGTTAAATCCAATATCTGGGTCATGAAGGGTATTCCGTTCAAGGAGGAAAAACAATCTCGGTGACAATCTCTTTAGCTAATGAATGCATGATTCATGAATGCATGAATGCATAAACAAATCATTCTCTGTCTGTGCACTCAAGGCACCAAATTAAATCACTTAATAATGGGTAAAGTCACACTGCCAGGCTCCACGCCAAGAGACTGTAGGAGTGTAAGCAGAATTAGATGGGCTTTGAGTAATCACCTCTCATTTTCCAAACTCTCTGCTTTCATTCCTTGTCAGGGGCACTTCTAAAGACGCTCATTTGGGATCAAAAAGTATCTTTGGTGATAAGTGAACAGCTAATCCCTTCCAAATCCAATGTGCTTCCGGACATTTTCAAAGGCCCAGGGTCCACAAAACACTAGAAAGGACAGGGTCGGTTTTTAGGACAAAAATGCAGCCAGGAACCACAAATGAAACTTTCTTTGTTTGGACAGTCATGTAAAAGTCATAGTTTTTAGGTGTTGTGTGTCCTTAAACTTAGTGAGCTGTCTACCAAGACTACATTTTAAAACTGTTCTTAAAATTAGTTGGGAACGTTGGCCTATGCTGCAAAACAGAATACTTTGTTTTTGCCAAATCCTAGGTAGCAATCCCAGAATGCTTTGCAACACTCTCAGTGACAAATACATCCATGTTGTTGACAGAAACACAAACTATTAATCACAGTTGTGCATCATATTTAATAAATGAACTTTTGTGGACTTCTGTGGAAAATCCAATACAATTCAGAACTCAACCCATGTAGCTTAGCAACACGCTAACATTAGAATTCATTGTGAGCTGCTGCGTATGTAGAGCGTTCCAAATCCGTCACTTCTGAGGTTCTGTATCAGCTGCGACAGGCTGCTTGTGTAGTCAGGAGACAGCAAGGCCGCTCACAAGTACTGACCTGCTCTTCTGGTGTCAGAGCTGGAAAAGCCTTCCTATTCCATTTGCCTGATTTAATAAGCTTTCATGTGAGAGTGAGCCGTGCCAAGTCACTGGATATCTAAGAGTGGGCCGCTTTCTACTGCAGGTCACCTTGTACTTTTGGAGTCAAGCCAGGTTTACTTTTTCAGTCAGTCTCTTAGAAAAAAGAAGGTGGCGCCCTATGAATGGCAGAGAAAATCAGTGGTCATATAGACCACATTTAGGGTCCTGATTGAAAGTTTTACAGGACTTGAGAGTGAGTAAATGCATCAGAGATGCTTTTTCGCTGTTTCTCTCATTGAGAATGTTCTAGAAATATTGCCACAGAAAAGACACGTTCACGGCCAGTCTGTAGACTCTTCCCTAATAAGGATATGCCCATGCTATATCTTTTGACATGAAATGATGTGCAAACATGGCAGTTTTCTTTAAATACACAGGGGCTCTCTGCAACCACAGATCCAGTGATGGACAATATTCCCAGATAAGGCCTGGATGAGGGTGAGGAATGCACTGCAACATTGCAGATGTTTGGGGAAATGTTAGAAAGCTAAAAATGCCACATTGTGCTTTTGACAACCATAATTGACTTTTTAATCAGCTGTCTGTAGGGTAGTACCTTAATTAAAATGTGTTTAAAGTTTTAATTTAATATTAAAAATATATAAATTCACATGCAAAATTATTATAATACACACACACACACACACACACACACATATATATATATATATATATATATATATATATATATATATATATATATATATATATATATTAGAGCTGTCAAATGATTATTCACGATTAATTGCATCCAAAATAAAAAACAATTTTTTTACATAATATATGTAAGGGTATTTTTGACTAATATTTTTTTATTTTTTCATTTACAAATACAAATACTAGAAATGCATTAGTACAGGAAGGCCTACGGAAGATTCTCTGTGTGTGTGTGTGTGTGTGTGTGTGTGTGTGTGTGTGTGTGTGTGTGTGTGTGTGTGTGTGTGTAGATGGAAAAAAGAGACACAAAGGCAGGAGCCTGAATATTTCAGCAGGGTCAGATGATTGTTAAAGGGTTCTTATCACTCTCTCTGCGCTGACAGGACCAAACCCTGCACTCCACACATCCCGAACTAAAATAAACTCTTGTCTCTCACAGACTAAGATTACATAACTGCAGAGCTGTGTTCATATCATCACAGGAGCTGCTGCTGAAACCTGTGGGTTATGTGCTGCTTTAAAAACATCTAAACTACACGACAGTGGCCAGCCATTTACAGTATATAAGGAGAATATTACCTAATTATATATAACTTTCCTACGCAAATATATATTCCAGTGATGGTATCAGATAATAGCATGGTATTTTATGATAACCATAATAATATTCCATGCATGGTATTATAATGTACTTTAAAGAATCAAATGGTTATACCGGGATTTTAATATATAGGCCTATCATAGTGTATCATGTATTTTTATTCTTGGAAGCTAAAAGTAAAACTATTATTGTTATCATTTTAATTGATTTACTGAAAGCAAAGATGGGGGAAATAGCTTAAATAAAGTATAATAAACAAATTTAGTTGATTAACGTTCAACACACACACACACACTCACACACACACATATATATATATATATATATATATACACTCATATATATATGTTGAATGTAAAAGTAGCTAAAATAAATTGTTGCAACCACTTACCTAAATAAAAAGTATAATCTAAAAACAATTAGTATCATTTTTTTTCAGTTTATATGAAATATTAAACAAAAAATTCTGGTCACAGATATTCATAACATGCACTTCCTGTTTTGCCCCATAGATGGTGATAAAAAAGGAAATAACCTTATTTGGTCACTATATAGAGCACTGTCCCACAGATGAACACAAACGTGTGTGTGACCGTATATATAGTCAGTCACTGCTGAGATAAGGCCTCTGCGTGCCGCCACACTGTGCTTCATCGCGGTCACCTGTCAGCTGCTGAACACATTTAACCGTTGCATGGAAAAAGAGCTGTGAGTCTAAGCATGAGCTCCAGGGGCTCAGAGCTCATGAGGTGAAGATAGTGAAGATGCATCGAGGAGAAAAGAGCCACCTTTCCCTCAAGGACTAAATGCTTGATATCATTCTCATTGTCTTTTTCTTTTCCTCCTGAGAACACAGGCTGACTGTGGCTTTCAATTAAACATGTGACCCTGGAGCACAAAACCAGTCATAAATTGCACATGTATATTTGTAGCAATAGCCAACAATACTATTTATGGGTCAAAATTATAGATTTTTCTTTTATGCCAAAAATCATTAGGATATTAAGTAAAGATCATGTTACATGAAGATATTTTTTAAATTTCCTACCCTAAATATACTGTAAAATTGTAATTACATTACTTAGAACTTCATTTGGACAACTTTAAATGCAATCTCTCTCTCTCTCTCTCTCTCTCTCTCTCTCTCTCTCTCTCTCTATATATATATATATATATATATATATACATATATATACACACACACACACATATATAGTGTGTGTGTGTGTGTGTGTGTGTGTGTGTGTGTGTGTGTGTGTGTGTGTTTTTGCACCATCAGATTCCAGATTTTCAAATAGATGTATCTCAGTCAAGTATTGTCTTTCAAACCATACATCAATGGAAAGCTTATTTATTCAGCTTTCAGATGATGTATAAACCTCAATTTCATCAAATGTACTCTTATGACTGGTTTTGTGCTCCAGGGTCACACTTGTATATTTCAAATATTTTAAAATATATTTAGAATAATATATAACATTTATAAAACATTTATAATAGACCTACTGCTGCAAAACCAATGGTGAATACAGACGTTCGAAAATAATAATTTCAATAATTGTTTTTACTTTATCTCCATCTAGTGGTCACAGAGGATTGTGAAATTAAAAACCACTTTAACGTTGAAAAATTTTGGGATCATTAAAAATGTATTTAAAAATAATAATAACAATAATAATAATATTCAGAAAGGACACATTAAATTGATCAAAAGTGACAGTAAAACATTCATATTGTAAAAAAAGATTTCTATATGTTGTTCTTTGAAAAGAAAAAAGATTACAATTTCCACTTAAATATTAACTGTTTTCAGAATAATAAATACTAATGATTTTTTTTAATCAGTTCATATTAATATAATATCTAAAGGATCATGTGACAGTAAAGATGAGTTGATTAATTATATTACAAAATATATTAAAACCTTTTTTAAATTATAAATTGCAATAAAATTGTATGATTTTTTTATTATATAAACAATACTTTGTAATAGTATAAACACTATTGTCACATAAATGAAGACTTATTGAACATAAATTATTAATTTTATAAACTGAAAGGATTTGAATAATATAATATAATATAATATAATATAATATAATATAATATAATATAATATAATATAATATAATATAATATAATATAATATAATATAATATAATATATCCAGACAGCAAAATAACATGTAAATACCAGACGGTTCAAATTAAATTCTCATCTTGCTATCAATTCATCAATAATGAAACATATATATTTCGTCCAGTAGGTGGCAATGCAACCAAAGAATCATATTTTGGAACACAGAAGGATGACACAGCATCAGTTCTTCCTCCTCACAGTTTTCTTGAGGTGAAAACTGAATATCTGTAATATTAGAGACATACGAGCGTCCTCTTCTCCGGCTGCCTGTGCTGAGGAGCTCGGAGGACGTCTTAGAGCCAAGGATTCATTTCAGTTAATATCATTTGCATGGAAGCAAGCGTGATTGAATTATGGGCTTTCTGCATTCTGATGTCACTGTCTGGGTGCAACCCAATTCCCGGACATAATATGATTTCGAATTTCTCCGGCAAGTTCTGAGTGTCATTTCCTGAAGGATAAACACTGCTTGAACAGAACCTGCTGTCCATCAGTGTTCATCAAGCTCAGTGTCACTGCCACAACCACATCCATCCCAGAAAACACCACAGAATCACATCGTCTGGCCCTCAGACTGGTGAATAACCAGGATTGTATCAATACAGAAATGGATCTACAACTCATATCTATGCACTTGTAGAGAAGTGTGTATTTGTGTGCAAAGGCACCAGATGCACTCAGTAGATAAAAACCGCATTATAACGATCAATATAATTAAGTATTAAAAAAATTGCTGAGAAACACATCTTCCTTTTCTCTCAGATGTCTCTAATGTTTAATTGTCTCCCTCGATGTGTTTTAATCTTTCCAGCTCTGCCTTATGATCAGACAGAGGCGTCCAAATCACTGCTCCAATTCTGTATTGAATAATAAATCAATAGTGTTGTTTTCGGCTGACAGGAAAGTCTGCCAGCCAGAGCAACTAATGGATTGTCAGAGAAGCATAGTAGTGCTGTTATATAAGTGTGTATGTGTATGAAGAAAAACATTCCCAACTGTGTGTATTGAAGCTGTGGGTCAAACACACACACATAACACTCGCCCACACACTACAAAATACACATTTGCACTACATTTTGTTTTCGCTGCATTTAGATCAGAACTTTTTTCAGTAAGACATTTCTTACTACTGTCAGCTGCACAAAAAAAGTTTCCTAAAATTCATGAATATGCAAATTAGATACAGTAAACAGATACGTTATATATCATCGTAAACCTATTTATGTAGTTTATGCGATTTTAAACACGTTAAATCAAATTAATCTGTGATATCTTTCACAACATAGTTGAAAATAATCTTTATTCAAAGTTTGGTATTAAAAAAATCGATTGGTAAAAAATAAAAAATTCCTACTGGGTTTGTCTTTTCAGGGGTGTTTTAATTTTTTTTATTTCTATTTTTTTATTTTTTTAATGTTATTTGTTTTTTTTACAAAGGATACACACACACACACACACACACACATTCATAAACTTATTTGCACAGTCATAGACTTATTTAAAAAATAATAATTTATAAAAATACTTTTAATAATAATTATTTTATATGATTTCATATATAATTTTAAATTATAGATAAATAATAAAAATATGTATTATTATTTGAAAATTTTCAATAAAGCAATAATTTTGTTTTAATAAAAATTATACTGTATATATATATATATATATATATATGTATGTATGTATAATTAAATAAAAAAATATATATATTATCAAATAATATATTTTTGTTTTTATTTTCTATATAATTTTATTTATTTATTATCTGAAGTATAAATTTTATTTTTGAATATAAGACCCATGACCTTTAACCTACTTTCACCAGTATACAGTAGTACAACAGAGAGACCAATTCCACCTACATATCCAAACTCAAGCAAACACTTACATTACTCTTAATCATCTAATTATAGGTCACTCTGTTCTCATGCGTCTTCCAAGACAGGCTTTAATTTGATAATTATTGATTGCACTTTCAGTGTGTGGGAACGACGGAGAATTCAGCTGATTTATATTTTCCTTGTTAAACAGATTACCCAAAGACAACAGCCGAATTCTACGTCTCTACAGTGTTATTGTTTTCCTTTTAAATAACAGTCATTTAAAATGTCACCTCACATGGATAGATTAAAAAAACTGCTGCAGTAAAATAACTGCATGCTTTCTTAAATATCTTCACTATGCTTCAACATCTTTGTCTCTCAGTGCCATTTTAACCAAAACCAAGAAAGTTGAAATTGTCAGGAGTCCAGAAAACACAAAGTGATTAGTCATCGACGCTGCATTTCAATAACATACTTTAATCTAGAAATATGACCACAAACCTATAGCATCCAGTAACCATATCTCATAAAAACCCAACCCTATATATTAAATGTAACTAATTAAATGTATATAATAATATAAAAATATAAACCGAGTAAACATCAAAAAGTATAAAAAGCAGCCTTTATAGACCACTCTCCCTCTTCTTGGTCCTGATAGTTAAATGAGACTCCTGTGGATAACATATGTAACAGCTGAATTCATTATCAGGGTCTTATGCATTAAGAAACACCCACGCTTCCATTAAATCAGCACACAGCGCAATTATCCAAATCACTGCACACCCCGGGCTGAGCTGGACCCAGAAAACCTGTGAAAGGTTTCACTAAACGCTGACTCACTCCACACACTGATGTGATAATGGCATTCATAGCATCTCATCTCAGCAAAGCCAATTCATATTCTGAAGCTTGCTGATCTTTTACTGCATATTTTAGAGACTATGGCTGCTTGTATCTGGATACTGGTATAATATATAACATTAAACAGTGTTTTAGTCTGACTGAATGTTAGGTTCATACTCAAAATAAGAGGTTAAGTATAAGTTAAGTCATAGAATTAATATCACAAGAAATCAAGACTACATTTACAGATGATCACTGACCCATTAACCATAACTAATTGAAGAGCAGTACACATAAAACATACCTAAAATAGTAATTGTTCACATCCATCTCCTGCATATTTTTTAATAATTAAAATATTTTCCTAGTCCAATGATACAGTTGGTTAGGGTTTTTGCTTTAAAATGTATTTTAAAAATGTAATTAAAATGTAAAAAATTGGCCAAATTGACACATTTACCATTCAAAAGTTTGGGGTCAAACTTTTTGAAAGAAGTCTCTCTTGCTCACCAAGGCTGCATTTATTTGAACAAACACACAGTAATTTTATGGAATATTATTACAATTTAAATTAGCCGTTTCCTACTTTTGTATATTTTAAAATTTAATTAATTTCTGTAATGGCAAAGCTGAATTTTCAGAATTATTACGTCAGTTTTCAATGTCACATGATACTTAATATTTTTTCAGCATTTTTTGATTAATAGAAAGTTTAAAAGAACAGCATTCATTTTAAATAAAAATATTTTGTAACAATGTAAAAATCTCTACCACCACTTTTGATCAATTTAATGCACCCATGCTAAATAAAGTATTAATTAATTAATTTATTTTTACTTTCTTTCTTTCTTTTTTACTGATTGATTTTTGAATGGTAGTGTACTTTTAGTAGTTTCGATAAATAATCTTGGTATAAGGATTTTTAAGTTCTACTGTAAAAGTCAGTTATCAAAAGTATTTCCAAAAGAGGAAGGGAGATGTGATTAGTCATGATGACCCATTGAAATGTTGAGCTTTTCCTGCTTTTTCAGATTGTAAAGCATCCTGGCAGCTGTTTAGGAGATTGAGGATACAATGTCTCTTACCTTTCCTGGCCCGAGAGAAAAGTTTGATGCTGACAGGAGACGTGGAGGGATTCGTGGAGTCTTTGGAGGACGAGCGAAAGATTCCGGTGAAGCTGCGGCGACGTGAACACTTGGGCGACGAGTCGTGGGTGGAGGAGTAGGGGAAGATGGGTTTGGGAGATCCAGGGCTGTTTCGGAATCGGGCCGGAGCGGACATGGGGCTAGAGGGCCGACTAAACGGCCCCCGGCTGAAGAAGTTTTTGCTCGGGCTGGCTGAACGGCAGCTAAGCTCCCCCTGAAGAGAAAATACAATCACATACAATACTATATTATATTATATTACCATATTTTCCGGACTTTAAGTCGCACTTTTTTTCATAGTTTGGCTGGTCCTGCGACTTTTATAGTCAGGTGTGACTTATTTATCAAAATTAATTTGACATGAACCAAGAGAAATGAACTAAGAGACATGAACCCATAGACAGTAAAAGAAATGGACACAGCGACCCCATTGGAACTCAACTGAGACAATTGAAGCCCATTTTTAGCATTTTTTTAGCACTTCCGTTTCTGACGCGCAGACTCAAACGAAGCTTGACGACGTCAGCAACCTGTCTGACAGAAGTAAATCTTCTAAGTGGCTGTGCGTGAAAACTGCCATCGTTAATCTTGCAGAGACGGCGAGCTTGAGCGGGGAGTTCTTTGTCGTGAGTGAGCAGGAGTAAGTATTCTGATAAATTATTTTGTATAGTATTTTAAAATGAAACACCAGTACGCCATATTAAGTTAATTGCCTGCGAGCTTCTCCTCCTGTCTGTACGGTAATGCGACAGAGAGTCGAGTGGTTATGACGCAATCGTTAGCCTATTTTTTACGAAAACTGTTTCTACGGGGCCATAATGTAACATAGAAGGTAATGGAGCCCTTTATACATTGTCGTGTATCTTTAGAAATAAATAATGGACAAACGGAGTCTTTAAACGCCTCAGATGTAAAGTTATTCGCTGTCAAAGTGACGCCAAAATGAATGGGAGTCAATGGGAATGCTAACGCAAGTGAAGTTCTGCTACAAGATGGCAGCACGCAGCCGACTTCAACTTCCGGTCGACTTCCTTGCCGCCTGCATGAACCAAGAGAAAACATTACCGTTTACAGCCGCGAGAGGGCGCTCTATACTGCCAGAGATGCTGCTCAGTGTTCCTGTAACCTACACTGAGCAGCATAGAGCGCCCTCTCGCGGCTGTAAACGGTAATGTTTTCTCTTGATTCTTTGTTCTAAAAAAACCCATGTGCGACTTATAGTCCGAAAAATAAAATAGTATATGCACAATATAATGAATGAAACATTGCACTTTTGAGTATATATCGATAGAAATATTGATCCTTGAGATTTTAATACATACAGCAATGTCAGAAATGTATACAATTAATAATCTTACAGACGAAGCATATTTTCTGTTGCTGTTACATGAAGCTGACCATTGACCGCATGTTTGAAGGACACGGACAGACAGACACTGAGATACTGAATGAAGAGACGTCATAACATTCAGATAATTCAGGAAGTCCTTGATGTTTCCACCGCTCAGTCACATGGGAATTTCACACAGCAAAACAACCAGACAAAGCCACCGAAAACTGTTTAGAAAGCCAAAAGAACAGATGGCCTCGTTTTGTCAAGAGGCTTTTGTTAAACCAGAGAGGCTCACACAGTGGCATAAATACCTCAGTGTATACCTAAAAACACTACATTACTATCCCATCTATCTCACTCACTTACTCTCAGAATACAAAGTGGGATTTATGACTGAAGTTAAAGGGATAGCTCACTCCTTGTTTGCTCCAAACACAGACATTTCATAATCTTTAAGTTTAACTTAATGTTTGTTTTTGTGAAAAGTGGGGACATCCAATAGGCGTAATGGTTTTTATATTGTAGAAACTATATATTCTATCGCCCTTCACCAACCCTACACCTAACCCTAACCCTCACAGAAAACTCTGTGCATTATTAATTTCTCCAAAAAAAAAAAAATATATATATATATATAATTCTGTATGGTTTATAAACGTTTTGAAAAATGGGGACATGGGTTATGTCCTCATAAGTCACCCTCTCCTTGTAATACCTGAGTCATACCCATGTCATTATACAAAGTTGTGTCCAGATATGTCACAAAAACACAACCACACTCACTCATTCTCTCTCTCTCTCTCTCTCTCTCACACACACACACACACACACAACCACAATGTCCTACCAGTTTAGAAAGACATGAAGGTGAGTAAATAATTTTTTATATCTATCCCTTCACAAGTCTGAAAAGACTAAGATGAAAGAAACCCTTTCCTTTGTACACTAAACAAAAGAAGCAATGGCATATTTTATTATTCTGAGTCCCTCAGTTGCCATGGAAGCATTTGACTGTTTCTGTGTTGTAGAGCTGATGGAAAAAAGTCTACACTGACACTGAGTTTTCACCGTCCTGCACCTCTGATCATGAGATAAGTGAAACACACTGACGCAGCAATTTACAACCTTCCAATTCACACTGCCCTTATTTTGGTTCTGATCCAGAATCTAAGCCATTCATCTGGCAAGCATGCATTTCATTTGCACACAAATGTTCATTCACACCGGAGCTTCTGCATTGACCTTGTCAAGGGTTAATAAAACATCTGTTCAACAAGGAGATATATAAGCTAAAATCCTGAGCCCTAGCAAGATAAGATTACATCTGGTCATAATATGTATCCTCCAAAACCTCCTAAAGCATCAAAAGAGCCCTTCAGATTCAGTGACTCTCCTTCACCTTCCACAGAAACACCACCCTGACAGCTATCAGGTGATTTATCTGCTCTCTACCCTTGCCTTGCTGGCCTCTATGAGTGATTAGTCGTCAGATATGATGATTTCCCAGAATTCCTCGGGAATGTTTACAAAGGTAACAACTGAAGAGCAGATCCTGAGCTTCTAACAATATGAGTTAAGCTCAATGACTACAATAACAGTGGCACCGAAAGGTATTTGGAAACGTAAGCTAAATTCAATTTCTGAAAGCATGTCTGTCCGGCTTTTTTAAGGAATTAATACTTTTATTAAACAAAAAGCATTAAAATTGACAGTTAGACATTTATGTTACATGTCTATTTAAAATAAATGCTGTTCTTTTGAACTTTCTATTCACCAAAGAATCCTGGAAAAAAAATGTTTTATAAGAATTTCCACAAAAATATTAAGCTGCACAGCTGTGGTTAATTGTGCATCAAATGAGAGGTGAGTACATGCAAAAAGTACCATGGTAGACATAATTACAAATCAGGTTATTAGAGCAGACTCATGTCATATCCCATGAGAGTGACAGCAGAGATTGAGGGTATTGAGGATATGGCAACTTTCAGACTGCCGACACAAATGGAATTAATCTGCATTTTACACTGCTATTCAAATTTTAACAACCTTTTGTATTTGAATGACTCAGAATAATACTGATCTACAAATATCTACTGATTTGATTTCAGTTTCACACTCCTCTTTCCTTGAATTGATGCATCCAGCAAACGGAACGTTCTTGACATTTGGTTCAAGGTTATGAACAAACAAAAGTTGTTCTAAAAACATTTATGGAATGTTCGTTCCAAGTGTTTAATAACGTTCTCAAAACAGCGGCACCAAAACCTTTATACATTCTTCATGTTTGCTGAAAAGTTTTAGTTTAACATTTTTGACGAGTTATTACTTGTTTCAGAATGTTCAGATGTTCCCATAATGTCCACATAACATAATATTTTGAAAACATAAATAGTTTGAACATTCAGAGAACATTTCGAAATAACTGTCATAAAGTAATGGGATTGTTAGCTTTTAATCGTAACTAAAGTTGAACCAAATGTGTAGTTTTTTGGGGTGGAATATATATCACAGGGCCAGTGATGACTAAGGAAATTGCATAATTCAAACAAAATAAATGTGTGATATACACATTCTTTGGAAGAATATGCTACTGTCAACAGCTTTTTAAATGACTTTTTTCATTACAACATTACATAATATCTGATAACACAAAAACCAATTATTTGTTAGTCACTCAGAACACACTCTAATGCTTTTTTTCACAACCAACTAAAACAGTTGGTTTGGCACAGCCTTGTGTGTGTTTGGGTTGTGTTACCTTGCACACGCCGTCCTTGGCATTTTCTGCATCTCCTTCTAGGAACGGCATGGCGAAGGAGCTCAAGTCCTGCGGAGAACAAACAAACACAATGATTGAGCTCATTAAATCACTTTCATGACTGTGGCACCTCTCATTTACTCCAGAAAAATACCATAATGAACAATTCACAGATCTACTGTGGCTTTCTTCTAAATGGATCAGAGGTTAAGCTCTATACCCAAATCACAAGGCATTATACAAATAACAGGCACAGAGGAAAAAGTATAAACGGTTTGGACAGTTAAACAGAAGCACATCACATAAGACAGATGGACACTCGGTGGGTGATCCGTCTAACTGCGCAGCCAGTTATACAAGAACAATTTGGAAGAACTCACAAGCAGATCCAAAACGTCTCCACTGTTCTCCTTCTCAAAAAGCCACCGACTTTTATCAACATCAGTCACTGCAGCTTTGTCTCTACTTCTTACACACAACACATAATCACCGCCATGAAATGATAACTAAAAACACTGACACACCGCGTCTGTCATTTAAACCGGTTTTTAAAGTAACATGATCTCATGTGACCGCCCAGCAATTTTTTCCTGGTTTGTGCGAATGCATGTAAAACCTGGTAAATCAGGCATCACGTAACTTCACAATAGACTTTCACTGCTGGATATCGGACGATAATTTTCCAAGAATCTCCAATGGGATCTCATTAAATGTTTGTTCTATTTTACCAGGCAAGTTTTAAGAAAAATGCTCAAAACCAGCATGATGCATTGCGTGGGGGTTGAAATGAGATAAACGTGGTCAGTTTATAAAAAATTGTACAACCATTATCCCTTCTGAGCACAATATATTCTAAAAACATTTTACTAACATTCTCATTAAGTTTTGAAAAAGTTATATGCTTTCTGAACTGAACTTGATATGAACATTCGAAAAATGCATAAGGTACTGTATATCTAATTTTTGCATTTTGCAAGCTTTATGGGAATGTTACTTTCTCTGAACCATCTGAAACCATTAGTAAGTGGTAGCATTGTTTTTTTTAAATCATTAGACTAAAAGTTTTTGAACACTTGATTCTGAAATTCTTAACGCAATGAAATTTTTAAACGTTAAAAAATAAATACAAGCTCTCGTGTCAATCACATTTACAAACTGTCTTTAAAAATTCGGATTAGGTTCAGTTTTATGCATCCTTCGCAAGCATTTTGATAGGACAAACAAAACACATACAAGAATCCTGGACTCAAATGTTTTAGTAACATGATTAGATAACTTTGAGCGAACATTCTCTTAATGTTAATTAAAGAACATTTGTTTATAATTTTGAGAGGACCTTCCCAGCTGGGAAAATTCTCGAACAATATTAAAAACATTTTCACAGCTAAATGAAGTAACTAAGCACAGTACAGCAGCTTGCAAACTTACACACAGGTTCTTCGATTCTTCATCCATTTTGCTTCTGTTTGCTAGGACCTTGCACCTACAAAGACTAGTCACTACACTCAGCAACCTAGATCACACTAAAATGCTCAGAATCTGAAAATGTGACGCAGTGACATTTCAAACAACAGCACAAACCACAGAGTCACTGAAGTGCATTAACTTTATCCTCATTACACAATCCGCTATTGTAGCTACACAGAGGGTGTGATTGTTTAGCAGTCCCTCCATATAGCCTATTTGAGATGCATTAGTGTGATCTGTACCATGCAGTTTAAAAACTCTTTGCTGGCCTGACCTGTTACCCACTTTACAGAGAATTACTGTAACCGGTGACACATTAAAAGGCACCACTGTTCGTGACATTTTTCGAATGCACTTTTCTTAATGAAATCAATACTAATATAAGCATTAGGGGTCGAAACTAAACAGTAGGTTTTAATAGTAGGTTCAATGGATTTGGACAAAATAGTATAGATTTTAAATATTGTATCTGTGCATCCTAGTTAGTATGCTAATTACAATAAACTTGCTTCTATAAATCAGTTAATAAAACTGTATTAAAAACAACTGTATGAGTCACTATATTTATTAAATGCTGAATTATCAGTTTTATCCAGATTTGTTACTATATTCAGTGCGGTTCACTAGCATACAGTAAAACACACTGAATATAGTAACAAAGCTGAAGAAAAGTGATAATTATGAAGCATTTAATTAATTTAATAAGTGAATGATATAATTTATGTCAACCACAGCCAATGATACTGTACCTAGAACCTGCTTTTATTCCTATATTCGATGTATTTGTTATTCCTTCATTACAACCATCCATTACGGCCTGACTCATGTTACTCTCCACATGCAAATCTTCTCATTTCACAAGGGGTCAATCATATCCATGGAAACAGGATTGACTTTCAAAGCCTGAGACAGCTGTTCAGCTCCCAACTGATAGAAACGTGAGAAAAAGCCAAGAAAAATCAAACCCATGAGTTAGAATTCAAATCAACGTCCTTGAAAATGTTTCACAAGATTTGTTTGCAACATGAGAATCAACAAGTACACGTACTAAAACTGCTTTATTTTCTCAGCAAGTTGGCCAGATGTATTGTCAATCGCCACATACCATTCATCATATCTCATCTCCTAATGTACAAACCGATCAATAATAAAAACAAAGATCCGAGTCAGTTTCCTTATCTAGAAAAGAAGGACCACAGCCAAAGTGGAAAAGCCATCTGTCCTGTAGACGGGGAGCTCAAGGCACCCCGCCTCCATATTTTTGGATCCCAAAACCCAATTACAAACCCATATTTGCAGGCTAGAGATCAGTACAAAACATTACCTCTGTAAACAAGCACTGGAGAGCGATCAAATAAAACAACACCCCCTCAGATTCACAGAGTTACAGCAGTAGCATTCTTGCATCGAGGTACGAGCATTCGGAAATCCCATTAGACGAATGCAAGTTTGCTCAAAGGAGCAAGGACAGTCATAACTCACCGACATGATACAGCGCCTCCCTTCAGTAACATGGAGGTCAGTGGGGCAGGTCTGGGGATTCGTGTGTTTATACCTAAAGAAACTTAAATACAGGAAGGTAACAAGCTGGCTTGCAGCTCTGTCTGTTTGTGTATGGATAAACAGAGAAAAATACAGGACAGATAATGACTGAGGGAGAGCTTCATTCAGCCTTGCAGGGGTCGGCAAAGCATTTCAAAACTTGAACAAATGACATCAGGCATGTCCAAGGCAATCATTCAGCATCTCACTGTTGCCATGAGTCACAAAAGACACAATGTAACAGCATACGTGAATCATAGACATAAAATGGTAATGTTTAAACTGACAGCAGTTTGTGCACAGATTGAAGTACAATATTTGAGACTTAACTTTTCCAAAAAAAAGTTTTTTTTACCTTTGGAAGTCAAGATCAGCAAACTCTGGGGCCCTTCAAAGGTCAAAGTGCACAGCAAAGGATCATAATTCAACCATGTGGTCTCCAAAACGTGGGAACCATTGTGAAAATGTGGTAGACCTACACTATTTAGCATGAAAGAGCACTTATTATATAATACTTTGTTATAAATAACATATAAAAAAAAATTAACTGAATGTTTTCAGATGCTTAATTTCTATTATTTAGAATTACATAAAAAAGTGTTAGTTTAAATGTATTAGATTCAATTAGTGCTTTCGGACCCACTTGAAAAGATGTTATCATTTAAAAGCTGCTTATGATGGGCTTTGGTTCACATGTTACTTTCTCATCACAAAGGTACAAAACAGATTTCAGTACTTTAATAGGTTGGTATATTAACATTATATCAGTTATATCAATATGAATATCATTATAAATTATGGTATTCAACTGTAAATTTAAGGTAAAACTGTAAAACCTAAAATGTTATTACTGTATTTTTTTAATGGTAGAATTCTGGCAACCACAGCTGTTGTTTTTTTACTGTAAATTTAATGTAGATATTACGTAAATATGTCTACACTGTAAATTAAAATAAGCAAAAAAAAAAAAAACATAATTACAATTTATAATGTTAACTTTAAAGTACCACAAAGGATTTAGTACTTTTTATTTAATTCAACATTAATACAAAATGTACTTTTTAAAAATACTAAAGTGTTAAATAGTGTACTCTAAGTACACTTGAGTGGTCTTTTATTTCATTAATAATATATTATCTGCAATCAGTAAATATACTTTAAGATTGAATAAGTGCACATTCAATATAATGCACACTTCTTTTTAACAAACCTGTATAGTCGATCATTGCAAGAATCTCAGTTTACAACACTGAAAGTGTCACAAACAAATTAAACTTCAAAAAGCACTATATTTAAAAGCACTATATTTAAATATATAAAGATATATTTGTGTCTATTTTTGTATTAATTCAAAATATAGGGAAATCACTGAACCTATTGCTTATGTACACAAAAGTGCGTGCGGGTTCATCCGGGTTGATTACATGCAAAAGTATGTGTTTACATAGTAACAATGCTGGCTTTCTGACCTTTACTTCAATCATTTATTTACCAACATTTTAAGCAGTAAATGTGGTTTTATACTCTAAATAGTTTACTGATTTAAACTTGAATGTCCAAAAATGTTAGTTAATTCTGGATGAGTGATCAGAAGTCCCAACCCTAATTTTCAAATTAATCCTTGATACAAGATTCATAAAACATTACAACCTAAATTCTGTTCACGAATGCATATTATAAAGAGCTTTATCAACATCTGGACATTTTTTTCAAAGTGTTCATCTCCATGGCTCAAGATTGTTTACCATCATGCATATTTCACATAAACCTGTTAAAATGTCAGGAAACTGGCAAAAATGCCACAGTGTAACAAATTATGCTTGAAGGTCCGTTGCAGAGCCTGTATTCCCTACTGATAAATATTGTTTATATATTCATAGGATTACTCAGTAATGACACTGATCTTATAATGACAGTAAACAGCTAATTAGCCGGTGATTACTCAGTGGCTTCAGCACTGGAAGAAACAGAGACTTACAATTTCATTATAGCTTGAGCTGCCTGAACCAAAACACTGCTTACTGTAAAGGGATTACTTTTTTACATAATAATTATACTTACTTTTGAGTATTTTATTAGCAAAATAATAAGCTAGAAACCTGACATTGTGAAAAATGTATCATCTGTCACTCTCACTATATACCTGTGTCTATACAGGATCAGTACTAAGCATCATTAGTTCATTAAAAGCATTTGTGTCTCTCTAAACATTCATTTAGGAAAACCACACATTAACTGACTGTCATCTGTGGTTCTTCAAGCCATTCGAGAGGACGACTGACTCCATGTTTAACTCAGTCAGGTGTGGCCAATTGAAATATGGTCCACACCTGGTCAAAACCTTCAGTGCTATTATGTGAGGAGGAGGTGGTTGATTTGAATATGATAATGCTGATTAGGAGTCGCAAGTGCTAACATTAATTCTCCCCAAAACCAGGAAGCTTTATTCATTAATGCGGCTAATATTTTAGAGTTTTGGGTGAACCAGATTTTTATTTCAGAGATGCAATCAATAAGATAAGTGGGTGAGAGAGTGGACGAGGGTCTAGTGGAGAGGTAGAGCTGGGTGTCATCAGCATAACAGTGGAAGTCACTGTTCAATTTGCGGGAGATATTGCAGAGTGGAAGAAGGTAAATTATGAAAAGTAGGGGACAGAGCCCTGGGGCACACCTGTAGTGCCGGAGGAGGGAATGGATTTAAATGGATTTCTTTTCTTTTTTTTTTATGGAAACGGTGGAGCGTTGAACACTTCTTTTTGAAGAATTTTCAGAGCCTGATGAAATGTATAAATTGAATAAATATGTGATTAAAACTGCAAAATACACTTGATGTTACACTCACTGCCCTTGCCGTCCAGAATAAAAGAGAACATCCCAATCGAGTTAAGGGATTTGTGGAAACTGTGGTTCCTAATTATTGTGATTCAACATGTGCCTGGCATTTCAGGATGAAAAGTCAACCATTTCAGTGAAGGATAATCCACTTCTTACCTCCGAGACCTGTTATGATCTATATGACCTTATTATTTTTATTCTGAGTATTAGGCTTATGATTACTTATCAATTTACCATTATAAAGAGGAGTGTAGAAACATTTATGAAATGTTTATAAAATGTAACTTGTTTATATATAAAATATAGCAAAATATATAAATAAATATAGTATTTTTATGTTACATTAATCAGTGTCTAACGCACACCTTCCTTAGGAAAGGACCAGAGGACATTGCATTTCCTAAATGATATTTAGCGTTAAATAAATGATATTTATTTTATGACAGACGTAAAGAAGTTACAGATCTATACTTGTGCTCTTATTATTTCAGTTATTTTGCTTTTAATGTAAATAAATGTGCAAACAATATACAGTATTGTTCAAAATAATAGCAGTACAATGTGACTAACCAGAATAATCAAGGTTTTTCGTATATTTTTTTATTGCTACGTGGCAAACAAGTTACCAGTAGGTTCAGTAGATTCTCAGAAAACAAACAAGACCCAGCATTCATGATATGCACGCTCTTAAGGCTGTGCAATTGGGCAATTAGTTGAATTAGTTGAAAGGGGTGTGTTCAAAAAAATAGCAGTGTGGCATTCAATCACTGAGGTCATCAATTTTGTGAAGAAACAGGTGTGAATCAGGTGGCCCCTATTTAAGGATGAAGCCAACACTTGTTGAACATGCATTTGAAAGCTGAGGAAAATGGGTCGTTCAAGACATTGTTCAGAAGAACAGCGTACTTTGATTAAAAAGTTGATTAGAGAGGGGAAAACCTATAAAGAGGTGCAAAAAATGATAGGCTGTTCAGCTAAAATGATCTCCAATGCCTTAAAATGGAGAGCAAAACCAGAGAGACGTGGAAGAAAACGGAAGACAACCATCAAAATGGATAGAAGAATAACCAGAATGGCAAAGGCTCAGCCAATGATCACCTCCAGGATGATCAAAGACAGTCTGGAGTTACCTGTAAGTACTGTGACAGTTAGAAGACGTCTGTGTGAAGCTAATCTATTTTCAAGAATCCCCCGCAAAGTCCCTCTGTTAAAAAAAAGGCATGTGCAGAAGAGGTTACAATTTGCCAAAGAACACATCAACTGGCCTAAAGAGAAATGGAGGAACATTTTGTGGACTGATGAGAGTAAAATTGTTATTTTTGGGTCCAAGGGCCACAGGCAGTTTGTGAGACGACCCCCAAACTCTGAATTCAAGCCACAGTACACAGTGAAGACAGTGAAGCATGGAGGTGCAAGCATCATGATATGGGCATGTTTCTCCTCCTATGGTGTTGGGCCTATTTATCGCATACCAGGGATCATGGATCAGTTTGCATATGTTAAAATACTTGAAGAGGTCATGTTGCCCTATGCTGAAGAGGACATGCCCTTGAAATGGTTGTTTCAACAAGACAATGATCCAAAACACACTAGTAAACGGGCAAAGTCTTGGTTCCAAACCAACAAAATTAATGTTATGGAGTGGCCAGCCCAATCTCCAGACCTTAATCCAATTGAGAACTTGTGGGGTGATATCAAAAATGCTGTTTCTGAAGCAAAACCAAGAAATGTGAATGAATTGTGGAATGTTGTTAAAGAATCATGGAGTGGAATAACAGCTGAGAGGTGCCACAAGTTGGTTGACTCCATGCCACACAGATGTCAAGCAGTTTTAAAAAACTGTGGTCATACAACTAAATATTAGTTTAGTGATTCACAGGATTGCTAAATCCCAGAAAAAAAAATGTTTGTACAAAATAGTTTTGAGTTTGTACAGTCAAAGGTAGACACTGCTATTTTTTGAACACACCCCTTTCAACTAATTGCCCAATTGCACAGCCTTAAGAGCGTCATATCATGAATGCTGGGTCTTGTTTGTTTTCTGAGAATCTACTGAACCTACTGGTAACTTGTTTGCCACGTAGCAAAAAAAAATATACTAAAAACCTTGATTATTCTGGTTAGTCACATTGTACTGCTATTATTTTGAACAATACTGTACTTGCTCATGTGAATTTATTTTGATGTTAATTACATTGTGTGAGCTGTCTCTTTAACATTGCATGGTTTATATACATGTGCTTATTGGGCTGACATTTTTGACACACCCACCAAACAAGAAACTCTGTTGCACACGTTTCCAGGAAACATGTTGTTCAAACCCATAGACAGTAAAAGAAATGGACACAGCGACCCCATTGGATTCAACAGAGACAAATAAAGTCAATTAGAAGCACTCACTTCCTGGGGGTCGAGCGTACTGCGCAGACTCAAACTGAGCTTGATGACATAGATGTCACGTGAGCAACCTGTCTGACAATTGTAAGTCTTCTAATCGCTGTGCCAAGAGAAATCTGAATCACCAACCGAATCTTGCAGACGTTGTTGAATATTTTTTTCCTTGTTGGTTTTATGGACTCTCTATGGACTTCTCCCTTGACTTTATGCCTCCACGTCTCCCCGATAGCCTCATAGACATTAAAAGATTGTCTGCGAGCTTCTCCTCCTGTCCATATTGTAATTTCTCTACTGTGCGACGGGGAGTCGCAGGTTATGACTCAATCGTTAGCCTATTTTTACAAAAACTGCTTCTACGGGGCCACAACGTATAAGATACAAGGTAATGGGGCCTTTTATACATTTTCATGTATCTTTAGAAATTATGAATTGACAAATGGAGTCTTTAAACGCCTCAGATGTAAATTTATTCGCTGTCAAAGTGACGCCAAAATGAATAGAAGTCAATGGAATGCTAACAGCAGAAGGGGGTCCGCTAGCCAATGGCGGCGCCCAGGGATGCTTCAATAAAATATGAAACCCTGCACCCCTGTTCAAACTGGAAACCGTAGCAAAATGTTTCACACTGGTTTGAGTTTGAACTTGCCCCAGCCTAGTGTATGTGTCATATTCTGATTGGTTTTCCTAATCATTCATGTGTCTTGTTCCTCATTGGTTGGATTGTGTCATGTGACCTCATTGTTTGCTATTTTTAGCCAATCAGACTATGGGGATGATTAAGAGGCCATGATGGTCAGACGCCAATGGGCGAATTTGTCAAGGATTCTGGGGTTACACCCCTACTATTTTTCGAAGGACAACCTCCTGGGACCACAGAGATTCAGGACCGAAGTTGTAATGTCTCATCCGAAAGACGGTGCTTTTTGTCAGTATAGAGCCCCATCAGTACACTGGGGTGTTAGAACCCACACGGACCATAGGGAGAGCACCCCCTGCTGGCATCACTAACACCTCTTCCAGCAGCAACCTATAGTTTTCCCAACACATCCTGATTTTGCTGAGTTAGATGTGTTCCTAGGTCAACATATTTTGTTGACCCTGGAACAACATTTTACTCCAAAAATATATTCTTGACCATATCCCTACACCTACACCTAACCTTAACCATGAGTAATCCCTAAAATCAGAGGAAATTATAGATGAATGACACTGATGTACAAGCACCAAACACTGATTTTAAGCATAAACTTCCCAAAATCTATAAACTGGTTCTTCAAATCTGATTGGTTAATCACAATGTTGTTCCAGGGACAACAAAGATGTTGTCCCAGCAACATGTCTCACTTGGTAAAATCCGGTTCTGAAGTTGTCTGAGGAGGTCGCCCATCCAGGTCCTCACCAGCTCAACCCTGCTTACCTTCAGTGGGTGACCAGTTTTGGGCTGCAGGGTGATATGGCTGCAGCCACACATGCCAGTGGTCAACAAACAAAAGTTTGTTAATCAAAGTTGCCCAGGACAAGATGGCATTTTGGTTTAAGTTTTTAGGATAACTTTGATAAAAGGTATTGATCCACTTCATATGTTGACTACTGTATACCTGGTCTATGATATCATGGACTTATGAAGGTAAATATCTGGGACTGTAGCAATAATAATAATAATAATAATAATGAAACCTTAATTTAATAAATATAAATAAAATGTAAATACACTTTTGCAGGATCTCATAATATTACATTTTTTGCAAACACCTTTAAATACGAATATATTCATTAAACAATTCGGTAAAATTCGAGTGAGCAAAGACAATACGATTTTGATCATGAACTGGTCCATGTCCACAACTTCTGGCTTTGAATCTGTGGGAGAAGAACATCAGTATCGTCAGATATGAACTTACAGGCATGTTTATCCGAAGCGATCTCCTTTTTCTTGAATTTTTCTTCTCATCTTTCTTCTTAGGATCCATTGCAGTGCTGCCCATTTCCCAAAAATAATGTGTCGCTCTTTGGCAAAAGCTTATTTAGCGCTGGCAACGAGAACAATATCCATTGCTCCTTTATGAGAGCAACATAATTTTATTTTTAAATGGTATTAAAAATATATATATATTTATTTTTATTTAATCAGGCTGTCGTACAAAATAATATTGGATTAATTTCTGTTGGTGTCTGAAAAAAACACTTTCGCCCGAAAAGAAAAGGTGAAGAGGATGAGATGCTCTCCAGTTCTCTGTGTGGAAGCATCAGTGCGCGTGTGTATCGAGCTTGGCAAAACCCGCGCCGCATCCTCCTGTCAATCAAATGACGGTGCACCCAGGGGGCAGGGCTAGGATTAATATATTCAGTTACTACGGTTACAAGCGCGGAGGGGTAAAAAAAAAAAAAAAAATTATATATATATATATATATATATGAAACGCTTATTTAAACAACAAATGTTTGGTTGAATATTAACACCTATAAATACATTTGACATTATGGTGTGATTTGTTTTCTTTGAAGTATGCCCAAAGTCAGAACCCTCCCTGATCTTTTCATGTCTCCTCTTAGTAAACTCTTATCTCTAAATGACAGGCAGGTGGGCAGAATTCAGACACATTAGGAACAGTGCTGCTGTCACATGCTGCCATCTAGCGATGATAACTATGCTGTGAGATGAAATTTATCCCACATAGGAAATATTGCTTTTCACAACAAAATACAAGTTCATTTAAAAGTCAGTATTTAAGTATTAGTACACAATTTTTCTATTTTTTTTTTGTTTGTTTGTTTGTTTGTTTGTTTTTGTTGCTTCACGCCATTCATGTTAATAAAAGTAGTTGATGTCAGATAGATAGATAGATAGATAGATAGATAGATAGATAGATAGATAGATAGATAGATAGATAGATAGATAGATAGATAGATAGATAGATAGATAGATAGATAGATAGATAGATAGATAGATAGATAGATAGATGTAAACAACCAATGATCCTCTTGCATTCTCCTCTGTTGGCATGTAGAGGGCGCTATACACATAAAAACAAAGACACAATGAGTGTATGAGACACATACACACTGATTCAAATTTAACAAACTATTAAGACAAAAAAGGCTCAGCATGAAAGTTAACAAAATTAAAAACATGCTACAAATTGAAGCAACAAGTCTGATTTGCTGTGAAAGTCTAGACCTTAAAACACTAAGTAATACCCTGCATCTCTGTTCAGCGCGACAGAATATTCATGAAAATGGTTCAGTGGAAAGTGCCGAAAGCATTTTAATGATATTAGACCCCACATGTTGATTCCGGACACTTGTCGTGGTCCAGGTCCGGTTCTATGCTCGCAGTAATCAGATCTGTGGGAGGATCTTCCTCTTCTCCGCCGGCTGTTGCTTCAGTCATACTTTCACACAAAAAAAAGAAGAAAAAAAAAATCCGTCCGTCGTAAAGATAAAATTGATGCCATCACATTTATTTACACCATTTAGTCGTTCGCACTTATATTTAATAATTAGTCCTATATAGAAAAGTTCAAGATGGATTTTAACGTGAAGAGACTGGCAGCAGACGCTGGTACTTTATTCAGTCGGGCTGTGCAAGTAAGTGTACATTCAGATTCGCTATAAACAAGTTTTATTTTCACACATTTATCCTAAACGCCTGCATTTTTGGCCTTTAAGGCGCTTCTAACGAATTGTAATGTAACTTACATCATATGCCGTCATTTCTGTCACGTATCTTTTTCTTTCTATTATTCAGGGCCTCTCTTTCTCGTGCTGTAAATCTGTTTCGTTCAGTGACTTCGCAGTACATAGTTTCTTTCTTTCTTTTCTATTTTTTTACTTCAACAGCAAACATTAAACGTTCGGTTATGTCTTTAAGCATTGTAAACTTTGTTATGTGGCCAAAATACAATGACATTTTCACTTTTTGTCCAGGTTTGTGGGGCTAACGCTAACTAGCTAAAGCGGAGTTTAATCTGTTCACGTAATTACTCAACACATCAAGGCTATGTGCTAATACCTACCGAGCTGTCTAGCTAGACAGTATTTTTAGCCATCGGCACAGAAACGGTCATATTTGCTGACGACGTGGAAATAATAAAGAAATAAATGCGGATATGATGCCCCAAAACGCTGCTCACAAGGAAATTGAGACACAACCACCCACATAACACTGCAAAACAAACAAACGCCTTTATGTGTTTATCAAGGGTCAAACAGCTCATATGCATGCTATTGAAAGAGTATTTTTTTTTAATTGGTTAAATGGTTGGACATTTCCCTTCACTTAAATCTGTCAGGAATACTTTAATGTTTTTCTAGATACTTTTATTTTGTATGTAACTTCATCTGAACATTAGAACATGTTAGACTCTGACAACACTATAAAGTTCTCTGAATTTACCTTCTTTAAGATTTGGGGCTGTAATATTAGCACACTTATGCTCCTCAAATTATATAGAATTTGAGGAGCATAAGTGTGCTAATATTACAGCCCCAAATGTAAATGTATGTTCTGACTTCTTTATAAAACAGTTCACAGAAGAAAAATTGGGCCAGGCTGAGAAGACCGAGTTGGACGCACATTTGGAGACTCTCCTCACCAGAGCTGAAACCACTAAACACTGGACAGAGAAGATTTTGAAGCAGACAGAAGTGTTACTGCAACCAAACCCAAGTAAGATTCATTCAGTGGCTAAATGATTCATTACTGTCTACATCTGGATCTAATTAGTTAAGTTTCCAGGGCTTAGTGGTATTTGTATGTTTTGATGGTATGGTTTAATTAGCTTTTTTTCCTCTCTCTTCCTTGGACATTCATTAGTTTTTTCTTGTCCTCATGGTGTTCAAATCTCACAGAAATGTGTGTAACTATAACTACAGCTGCTATCCTCACTATGGTGCCACAACACTTAAAAAACAAAACAAAAAACTGCAGGATGGAGAACAAACTGAACAGGAGCGAACAAACAGCTGATTAAAACACATAACAAGCACATACACTGGTCTACTCAATCACATCCCAAAAAAATCATGTTCCTTGTCTCTTCTTTTTGCGTTTAGAAATTGCTTTGCAAAGACGACACCATGATGCTTTGAGTATTTTAACTATTGAAAAAAAATTTGAATAAAAATAAATTAATATTATTATTGAACAACACCGAATCTGTCTAAATACTTATACTTTTGGAACACCAAAAGCTTCATATATGAACAAAATTAAAGATTTAAGGAGTTTTACTGTATATGGCATTGATCCATAGTTGTACAAACATAGGTTTGCATTGTAATGTTATTGTTACTATCTGCAATTTCAGATGTCAGAATAGAAGAATTCCTGTATGAAAAACTGGACAAAAAGGTGCCCACACGGATGAACAACCATGAGCTTCTGGGTCTGTCCATGATTGACTCTGGGACTGAGTTTGGGCCTGGAACAGCCTACGGTGAGCATCAAATACAAGGGCAGCATAGTGTCCTAGAGTGCTTTCACACCTGCCTCATTTAGTTCGGTTGAATCATACCAGAGTTAGTTTCCCCCTTTGGTGCAGTTCGTTTGGGCAGGTATGAAAGCAGCAATCGCACTCGGGTGCGCACCAAAGGTGGACCAAACAAGCGTGCTGAGACCACCTCTTCAAGCAGGTCTCAGTACGCTTGTTTGGTCCAAACAAAGTTTTCAAACAAACTCTGGAGCGGTTCGTTTGTGGTGAGAACGTGATCCGACCTCGAACAGACCCAACTGCAAAAAGTACTGATCATTTTTGGACTAAACAAGCTGCCGTAATCAGCAGCGCTTTGCATTATGGAATGTGGAAGTGTTTCTTGACAGTTTGCACTTTAGCATGGCAGCCCGTGGACAAACTTGGAGTAGTGAGGAGGTGCGGAGCCTCAGAAATTTGGTCTGATGACCATGAGCATGTCAGAGTTAAGAAGAATTAATGCACACCTCCGCTTGAAGTTACAAGCGATGCCCGCTCGCCGTTTGCAGTGCATTAGAACGTTGTTTTCAAGCCGCATCTGCGCGTCCTTATAGAAATGTATTGTTTGCATATTGTGGTGTATACAAACAATGTACTAGAATATGGCTAGGGACAAAACCAGCCCGCACAGACGTCTCTCCATAGTTGTGTTTTCTCCGTGTTGTTTGCTGGCTTTTCCTCTTATGTTGGCATTTTCCCGCACGTAAATTCTGACCAATCGAAAAGCAGTTAATAGGGGTAATAGGCCATGGCCAATGAGTGATGTGGATGTTGTCATGTGACTGCATTTTGGTTTGTTTAAACTGGTTCGGACCAAAGCAATCAGTGTGGTGTGAAAAGGAACCAAAAAAAGCTGAAAAATACTACAATGTATTATTGTTTGCCCTTGGTTCGGACCAAATCGGGTCATATAATGCCAATTTTCCACAAGTTGATATGATTATTTATGGTCTTGATGAAAAGTCTGTAACATAGTTTGTTTAAAATTCCTCAATGGTAGTGTAAAAAACAATTTTTTTACCCTTTTAAAAACAGCTCTTTTCAAAACACCCTGGTTTGTGTTCTCTCCTTTAATGCTAATGAGCTCTGCTGACTCCGCCTCCTCTTCTGATCTGTTCTCTGAGAGAGTGTTTACTTTAGCCACATTCATAATGAAACTTGCTAATTAGCACATTATTAGGAAAGGCAATTTGCAATGATTCATTAAAATACATTATACTCACTGCTTCTGTAGGTGAGGCTGGATCATGAATGATTTGGTAATAAACGCATCTTAGTAGATCAAGGGTGCATTTCTTTTAGATCCAAGTTAATCCTCTGCGATTTCAGTCACTCAGATGTCTGGACTAAATGACTACTGCTATGTTCATTATTACATCCAATAACAAAACACCTCAATTATGAAGGAGTCATGCTTGTCTGCGTCACGGACTGATGATGGCTCACTGCGGGTCTGAGGTAAGACACAAGTCCAGTCTGTGCTGAAACGCTGCTGTCAATCAAACAGTCGTGGGAGGGGCCTCCGACCGTGTGACGTCACACGGTCAGACGGCTCGATTTGAGAAAGAAGAAAACATTTAACGAGATTACAAAAGAAACACGTGATGGATTTTTATCATTATAGGGTGGTTGTGTACACACACTGCTAATATGCATTTCATTATATAACCCTTTTAAGAGAACAGCTTCTAGACATTTAAAATAAAATAAAAATAAAATTGTTAAAATATTGATTCAGTCTGTGTCTTTTCACAGGAAACGCTCTAATAAAGTGCGGCGAGACGGAACAGCAGATCGGAGGAGCAGAGCGAGAATTAATTCAAAGCTCTGCCATCAATTTCCTCACACCTTTCCGCAACTTTTTAGAAGGAGACTTCAAGACTATATTGGTGAGAGGCAACCTTAATAAATAATGTTATTTGTGTTTTTTTGTGAAAAATTATTCGGAAATGTTGCCTAGGGCTGGGTACTGAACTTTGATGCCTTTATGGTATCGAATGAAAAACTTCGATACTATGAGTATTGAAAAATTATTTATCTTTCGGTGCCAAATTTCAGTTCCAAAAGCCAAGTGGCCATTTTATTTTTATTTTTTTGCCAAGCGGCTGTGTCTGTGTGAGCTTGTAGCATACGTGCATGTAAGGACCTAAATTCACTGATTGGCTGTCCACCACCATGTGACTGGGAGGATTTCTGAAGATACTCGCAGTCACACAACACAAGTGTAGTGGTTTTTTCTCAAAACGTTTCCGTTTTGCAATGCCAAAGAGGTCTAAAGTGTGGCTACACTTTATAAAAGTGGATGCTGAGTCAGCAAAGTGCAACATATGCGATAAGAGTATTGCAACCAAAGCCGGCAATACCAACAATTTAATGAAGCATTTGTTTGGATTAGTGTTTTGCCCTCCTTCCCTGTTTAGTTTGGTCTACTCTATTGCGTATCTTGAAACACGCCCCCTTTCACGTCATTTAAAAACAGAGAGAGAGAGACAGATTTATCCGGTACAGTGAATTTCTCTGAGCAGCAGGCCACTGTATACATTCACTTAAAACATAACCGACTGTGTTTACGAGAATACTTGCAGAGACAATTATTTTGATATAATTTTGTGTGTATGTGTTCATTCAGAAGTTACGATACGCGAAAGATGAATTCATTCTCTGTACCCGCATTGTCTGAAATGCTGCTTGCAGTGCGTGCTTGGAATGAGTGAGCGCAAGCTCCAAACACATGCGAATTGTTTAAAATGATTGAATCAGCCATTTTTATTTATATAATCAGCAATATTTAGAAACAAGTGCAATCAATCAGCTACGATCCGTTTCACCCCTTCAAGCGAGTGAACAACGCGAATCAAGTTAGGAATTTTACATCACTATTCACAATAGCCCATCAGACTGGAAAACACAATAGCCCCGGGACGTGGACGAGCCAAGCAGCTCAGATCTATCCAGTTTGTGAAACACTGGTTTCCACACTGGTTTCGATAAACAAAATAAATAATTATTTTAAAAGATTGACTCAAAAGAATCATCGGTTCACTAATCGGATCATGAACTTGTTTTACCGAGCCAAAGATTATCTATTATTGAACATCTCGAATGAATAAAGACTTCAAGTTCATCTGTAAAACACATAAAGCTATCGTTTGAGTTTATAAACTTCTATTTCATGCATGATTCGTATGGATCTGCTAACTGAATGCAAAGTGTGCGTTCTAGAAGAATGTTTGTGTCTTGATGAGCATGTATCGCTCACTAGGAGTCGCTAAATGAACAGCTGCTGTTCTTTTTATTTTTATTTTTACAGAGGATCAGTTGCCCTATTGGTTAAAATCCCCAAACTGTTTACTTAAATATTAAATTAATAAATGACATCAAACAGGGGCGTTTGCGTTATGATGTGGTGGGCTGCTGTGGGCCAGAAAGTCCAGGGCCACTTTTTGGTACCAGTCCGCCCCTGAATGGCGCACCCCTATCCAAAAAGCACAACCAGTTGTATTAAGAATGTTATCCTGAGTGTGAAGTGTTACCAGAATTTGTTTTAAATAAGGTGAAAAATAGGTTTTGTGTTTAATGTATTTGTGTTGATGTTGAAATGGATTTTAAAACATATGGTATCGATAAAAAGTATCGTTAGGAATCGGTATCGAAACTGATGTATCGAAATTGGCATCGGATCGAAAGATTTTGTACAATACCCTGCCCTAATGTTGCCATGTAAGCTTGCTTTCAAAAGTCATGGAGTAAAAAAAAAAAAATTTATTCAGCAACAGTGCATAAATAAAAAAAGGACATTGTTATAAGCATCTATTTTAAACGAATACTGTTTTGTTTTTACTAAAAAAGTAGTACAACTGTTTTAAACTTTAATGATAAATGTTTTTCAGTACCAAAAAAAGTACATAAAAATGATTTTTTTAAGGATCATGTGACAATGAAGATTCAGCTCTGCCATCCCTGGAATAAATTACATTTTGAAATACTTGAAAATAATAAAATTGTAATTTTAAACTAATATTTCACAACATGACTGTTTTTTTTCTGCATAAGAGACTTTTTAAAATCACAAGTCATACTGAAATTAAACTTGTTAAATTTAAACTGACAAAAAAATCAGATTTTGATTCGATTTTAAACCACATGGATCAGTTTTGTAAATATATGATTTAATGAGTGGGGTTTTTTTTGGCATTCAAGCTAAACTAAATTAATTTGTATCAGATACACTGAAAAAGACGAGACCAATTTTGCAATCTGTCTGAATAAAACCTATGGTCCATTCCATTCAAACGTGTGTGAAGCTGCAACAAGTTTAACTTTAAAAAGAGAGTTTTTAACAATGAAAAACTGAACAAACCAAACTCGTCTGCTCCTCTACAGAAAGAGCGCAAACTGCTTCAGAACAAACGACTGGACCTTGATGCTGCAAAGACCAAGCTAAAGAAAGCCAAAATGGCTGATGCCAGAGCTCTGGTGAGTTATGATTTTTTTATGTGATTTAGAATTATAATTTCACCTTAAGTATGTCTTAACGTCAATGAGTTTCCTATTGGAACGTCTTTCCAAATATAAGCTACAGCCTAGACAACAAGCACTGGCCATCTTGCCTAAATGCAGCTCTTCACTGTCTCTTGTTTTTGCGTCGGCAAACGGAAGCCCCTCAGAACTACCCCTCCACCAGGGGACGCTGGCTATGTTGCCAATTTCTCCTTCATGGTGAATTTCCTCCATGTGAAGTGGCTGAAGGTTGGTCTGTGTGTCTTTCAGTCGAGTGCCAAGCAGTGTTCTGCTTTAGAAGAGCCTCCTTTAAGACACGCTAGTTCCTCTTTAAGCTGTTGATTAAGCTCTTTTGTCCCGGATATTAGCAGTGTGTGTGTTCCAAGGTTCCTTTTTTTTGTTGTGGATATAGAGTTTGGAAAGAGGATATCTATGTTTGCTCAACATCGTGATGACATTTCAAAACTGCTCTTCGCCCTTGGCCCCAGTTTCAGAAGAGAAGTAAAGAAGTGCTTCAAGATCTCCTCATGAGCAGCACTAAACCTACGCGCACACACACACACACACACACACACACACACACACACACATATATACACCACTTAAACACATCAGTACCATAACAAACAGCTGCCCTCTCCCAAAATGGGAAGTGTTTAGTTTGCTTTTATTCGCTGTGAGTTGTGCAAGTAAATTAGAAATAATCCATGTTTTGAATCCCTAATCATGCCAACCACAGTTTTTGACAAAATACCATATTTGAATTATTATTACTGTGACAAAATTGGGTTAACTTGGCATTAGCATCACTGTTATAAAAATAAGAAATTTAAATGATGCAGAAAGTGTCTTTTTGAAAGACATCACATTATTTTTTTTATCACAATAACATGGTATTTTGTTAGAAACATGGGTTACCTTGATGTTAGCTGCTATTGGATGTTTAGTGTTAACACTCAGGCCTTTCTCTTAATGTACTATCGCTGTTTTCAAATGCTGTGCAGATGTGGGCAGAGGAAGTGACAAAGGTAAGAAGAATGTTCTGCCATTTTGGATCAGCTGTGAATCTTGGCGCTTATGTGAAAACTAATAACTGGGACATGATTAGTTTCTCTCTTCAGTGGAAAATTGGAAATAGAACAGTTGGACTTCATTGCCTTATGTTTCTGTTTCAACGTTTTGTTTACTTCTGTGTCTGTAATTTCCAACATCATTTTAATTTTCTGGTGTCATACAAGATTCCTCAGTGCATGATCAAAAACAGCAAAATTTCCTATTCTAGCTGATCAAAAGAACATTTGTTTAAAAAAATTGCAATGTGCTAAGCTGTACAAGTCAGCGAAATTAGAGCAGTCCTTACAGGTTTTATGTATAGTTTCGGTTTTCTTTTTCATTTTTTTTTTGTACATTTTTTATTAGATTTTTTTAAATTAATCTTAGCTTTAAATACCACACCAGTATTATTTTAATTCATAATAATTCAAATTAGAAGTATTAATTTTATTTGCTTTTCTATATCTTTTGGTTTTTATTGTAATTTGTTCATATTTCTTCTGTCATTTTTATTAGTTTATTATTTAATTACTTTTAACAGTATTATTTTAGTAGTCTCTTATTTAATATATATATTTTTAATTAGAGTGTCTGTATGTTTTCAGTAATTTTTGAGGTCATTTTAATTCGTTTTTTTAGTATTTGATGAGTATTTGTTATGTTTTCCATTTTAATGACTTTAGTACTGAAGTTATAACTTATTTCATTTAGTTGTCATTCAGCATTTCTGATTTTCATTGTTTTTGTTGTTGTTGTTGTTTTAGTTTTTATCTAATATTTTTTTCAGCTTTACTTTATTACTTTCTTTTAGTTAACAACATACTGCATCCAACATCCAAACATTTCCCTTATACTGCATTCAATTAATCATCTCAGCGAAAGCAACGCATCATCCACGCATTTTCCACTTACTTAAAATGCGTATTTAACTACTACTCATTTTGACACACTGCTTCTTCACATACTAAGGAAGTACACATATTTGGACACGGGTTAGAAATATAACTTCTCTAAGAGGATTTATACAGAGCTTCCTTAATACCTAAATGCTGACTGCTCATCTGTCAACTAGTTGATTTTGAAATGTGTCGTTTTTGCACATCATTAGCAGACTCCTGAAGACTTTTCTCTTTTAAACCCGTCAACAATATCTCTTTGAAAACACACAGACTATTTTTTCAGTCCCCAGTTGCTTTGTCCCTTTTGAACAGTGTGAGGCCTTTTAAGTGCACTAGTTGTGATGAATCTTCCCTGACCATCTCTCTCTCTCTCTCTCTCTCTTTCAGGCCGAGCAGGACCTGAAGATGACGCAGAGCGAGTTTGACAGACAGGCAGAGATCACCAGGCTTCTTCTGGAAGGAATCAACAGTACGCATGTGAGCACATCTGAAAACCTGCTGCCCATTGAACCACACAACCCTTCAGTTTTCCTCTGCGATCCCAAGATCTGATCCATAACAAACCATATCATCTCTTTTTGTCCCAGGCCCATCATCTCCACTGTCTAAATGACTTTGTGGAGGCTCAGATGACATATTACGCCCAGTGTTACCAGTACATGGTCGACCTCCAAAAGCAGTTGGGAAAGTAAGACATTTTTATAGGAAATTGGGAAAGTAAGACATTTTATATATTTATAATTAATATGATTATATAACTCATTCTGACTTTCTTTTCCCCTCCAGCTTCCCTTCAGCTTTCTCTTCCAACAACAACCAGTCGACGGCCAGCGGTGCGGCCAGCATCTCTGTACCCATCCTGCCACTCTCAGGCCCTCTTCCTGCCAGCACAGCCAATGCGTCTTCAGGTTTCACCGAGCTGCAAAACTTCAGCGGGAGCCGTAAAGCTCAGGTGCTGTATGATTACGATGCCGCGGGGAGCAACGAGCTCTCTTTATTGGCTGATGAGGTGAGTGGCCCATATTTAATTTGTAAAACCGTCTCTTGGTTTGAATGCACAAACCAACTTGTCTTTTATTTCAGGTGATAATGGTGAGCAGCATCCCAGGCATGGACTCTGATTGGCTGATGGGTGAACGTGGGAATCAGAAGGGAAAAGTGCCTATTACTTATTTGGAGCTGCTAAATTAAGAGAAAAAAACAAGTGTTGTTGGAACCAAAAGTGAAACGTAAAGTGTAGTCCAGCTGTGCTGCATACCGTATATGCAACCTTGACATCTAGTGCTGCTCGCATGCAACAGTATTTTATCGGATGTGACGTCTTGCAGTCCCAGAATGGGAAGAGGTTCTAACCGGACGAGTTTACAAATGAATTTTTAAAATGAATTTTTTTTTGTGCTTTTGATGTGACATGCCAAGCAAAAACCAAGCATTGAGTATGTGTTTACAACAAGCAAGTGTTAAGACTGATTGTCATTTTTATAAATTTTAGATTGGTTTCCATTCTGCACATTTAACTCACTTCAGGTTCTAGAACATTTCAGAGGAATTTCTGAATAGGTGGAGACGTAAATATGCCATAAATTATTTTCAGGGTCTCATATACGGCCCCATCATAGCTGACATGTGCCTCAACTATTTTCTTCGTATCTCTAAATTTCTCTTTATTGCGTTAAAAGGTTGAGCACACAAAGAAAATGCTTTATTTGCACGCAAACAACCTTTCCTCTTATGCATGATGAAACCCTTTTATATACATGCAGTCTTCATAAACCACATTAAGCATACATCCAGTTATTCATATCATGATAAAAACAAATTCCATTTTACAGATAACTGTACTTTTTTATATACCTATGTGCCTTACATTTGTCTTGGAGTTTGTTTTTTAAACTGTTAAAAAAGAAAGACATTGTAGAGAGATGAGTGATGATTTTATGCATATTGTGCCATCCTCTAGTAAAAAAAAACAAAACTGATATTTACAGTATAACTACGAAAGCACAGGTTATCTAACTGCTTAAATTCTGTGATAACTGCCATAGATTTATAAACAGTGTTTTTTTTACATAATAAAAATTTTGAGGTTTTACCCTTGAGCTTTGATTTTGAACTCTCTCGTCTTATTTCATCCGCTGTTCAGAATATATACTTAATTATTTCTGCAGTATACTATACTGGCTCTGGCTAAAATACAGGTCCCTGGTCCATAACATTACTTTCCCCAGTCTGAGTTTAAAGTTAAAATACCCTGATGGATTTTTATTTTTTTCTTACAAATACACAGATTATCACTTCACAAGTCATTAATTGATGGACCGGAGTCGTGTTGAGTACTTGTGATGTTTTTATCCACTGTTTGAACTCCCATTCTGACGGCACCCATTCACTGCAGGGGCCCATTGGTTTAATTAAATGCCAAATTTCCCCAAATCTGTTCTGAGGAAGAAAGAAACTCATTTTTGGATGAACTATTCCTTTAAGAAATTTAAGGCACTAACTAAATAAAACCGTTTCATTTCAAAGACCACGACTGGACACCATTTTATTAAATATTAGGTAAATTGGAAACCAAATAGAATACTACTATAGAGTTGCATAATGAGTACTGTTTCCCATACTATTTTCTGTAAAAACGGTAAGCAGTGTGTTAGTATTTTGCACTCAACATCGTTGTCGAAATATGAATAAACCTGATTGTTCTCTCAAATGTCAGCAGAGGTCAGGCGTTTCACTTGTTAGTCATTTTTGGTTTCTAAATTAATCGTGGAATCGGAAAGTACCTTAAAGTTACACATAATATGCAATAATTCGTATATTAGTATTATGAAATATAGGTCATTTCACGAACATAGCCTACCTCTCTTCATTGAACAGATTAAGAGTCACTGATTCCCCTTCATTGTTAAATATGAATCATGCGTTCAATGTAACATGCTGTTGTTTATGCACGGTGCAGGTGACAGGCTCGTGTTGCTGTTACTCTTGTGTAAACAGTGCGTGGACGGTCAGTGAGGGGAGGGTTAAGAGGAAGTTGTGCTCAACAGGCTGTTGACTTCCTGTGCTGTTGTGGCACTGACGTTCAATCTTGCTGTCCGTTACTCAGCCTCACATGCCGAGAGGGCAATGCTCAGTTCCTTCCCGAAAACAGCAATGTGAGAACCGACCTGCGAACTGCTCCTTTCTGCTTCTGCAAAAAAACTCACACTGATGAACAGTGAGACTTTAAAATGTTTATATAGCTCTGAAGACTACACAAATATCTATGATTCTAAATCTAAAAAATCTACACTAAAAAAAATATTTATATATATATACTTGTGTGTGTGTGTGTGTGTGTGTGTGTGTGTGTGTGTGTGTATATATATATATATATATATATATATATATATATATATATATATATATATATACACAGTATAGCCAACACACACACATACACGTCATTTTCTAAATGTCATTCATTTTAATTTTAACATTTAAACTACACATTCGTAAAATACACAATAAAATTAAAAATACATGTAGACATTAAAATTTTAATAAAAACGTCAGTTCAAAATATCATTCATTTTAAACATTTAAATAAAAATTAATTACATTTCTAACTATAATTTGAAAATACTTATATATAGTTTTAATAATTAGTCTTTGGGCTCAAAACTTGACATGAGTGTGAATAGCCTAATTATCATTAAAATATTTCGATTGTACTCCAACATACCTCATATTATATTATTTATAAATGTAAAATGCAGTATTACAATGCTACCATGATAGATAGATAGATAGATAGATAGAAAGATAGATAGATAGATAGATAGATAGATAGATAGATAGATAGATAGATAGATAGATAGATAGTGTTAACAAGATAGTGAAAGTGTTAACAAATGTGGATATTGTTTTTCCACCTGATTTTAATTCACAATCTAGTTCCTCACTCAAATATCAAATCATTCAAAGTTCTTTCAGTGTTGGTTTTATTGGACACATCACCATACCACACATTTAACCACATCACGAGATTTCCCATGGTATAAATAAAATGATTCATAATGAAAAGTAAATACAAAACCAGTGCTTGCTAAAAATGGAAAAATGGAAAAAAAATTAAATGAAGCAATAACATACGTCTGTTTTCGCATATAAACTACAATCCAAGTAGTCACAAATTCTCAAAGAAGAAAACTGCACACTGGTTAATTTATTTTTCTTTTTTCCTGTCATAAAGATAAAAAATATGATTTTGGTTGGACATAACTCTGCTTTAAGTGTTTTTAAAAGCACATTTCTTCTTAGGAGAATGTTGTTGACAATAATTCAACTTTTATTCCTACTTCTCAATGTCATTCTCATGGTTCAGTTGAAGCTTGAATACTGAGAGTTATCTGAAGGCCTACCCATAAAACCCCTACATCCCCAACCCGTTTTAAACAGTCTTTTCAGCACTGAATATGTTCCAAACTATGTCACATGTGCCTCTGAGCCCACGCCTGTGACTGCACTCCCTAGCTTCTCTATTTCTCTCTCTTTCTCTGTTCAAACCGCCATGACCTAGAGAAACACCACAGCGGTATTCTGGTTACACTATGGTTTAACATGCACACTTGGCTCTCAGTGTAAACAACACACTCGTACACTTGACACACACTGCCAGGTTCCCATCCTCACTCACTGCCTCACAGACATGAAGCTTTCCTTTTGTCTTCTTGTCACACACTTTGTGCCACAAAATCATGAGAAATCCCACGTAGGCTGAGGTGCTAGTCAGCGTGGTTTAGGTTTAGTGGTCTAACCCTGATGATCCCTACAGTGAGAGGTCTGTCAATGAATCCTTGCATTGGTCAGTGTGGATGCTTACTGTGTCCACATAATCACCTTTGTACTTAAGATTCATATATTAGGGTTATGCAATTAATGTTGTATATTGTGCATTTGAAAGGATAATATTCATAATTCAATACTGATATTAAATACAATAATAAATCAATATGTAGAGACATTTAAGTACATACACACACATGGATTTAGAGTTTCATTGGAATAACCTAATCGCATAAATACTGGTTGTGAACTGCTCAAGCATTTTTCAGATGAAAGATAAATATGATAGCAATCCTTTACGTCCTGCCGCAACTGCCTCTGAGAACTCGGCATGGAGCAAAACCACACCACCTCCACCCCCCTCTATGATACCGAGAGCTGGGCAGTTGCTACAGGTCTTAGCAAAACAGGAAATTTCATGTTTCCTTTGCTACTTTTAGTGACTGCTTTTAACGCACAACTTCTGTGAAGCTACAGAAAAGCAATCACGCAAGTAAACGACTGACTGGGACTGACATTCAATTCAATATATGAAGATAATAAAAACACTTGTAGCAGGTGAACCCCAATTCAATCAATATGACCATGTTAAATTCTTGTCAGTAGTCCAGTATGGCCATTTTAAAGGCATTTTAGGTGAAAGGTTTATGTATTTTGGATGTAATAAAATATTCAGGATAACCAAATTTAAACGTTTGATGATCTGGCAGGGAAAACCAATGTTCACTGGCCACCAACAATTTCTTTGTTGATAATAATCTGGTTACTGATTTGTATTTTAACCTCATCTCACACATATTTGACTGGGGAACTTGTTTTGTCAAATAATATATATATATTTGATTTAAAAAGCTCTGCAACAAGCCAACAAATACTAAATTAAAGAATAAGCACATGAGTTTGAATGTCAAGGAACACATATTTGATCCTGGAGCACAAAACCAGTCATACTATAAGTAGCATGGGTATAGCAATAGCCAAAAATATTGTTATGGGTCAAAATTATCGATTTTTCTTTAATGCCAAAAATCATTAGGATATTAAGTAAAGATTATGTTTGTAAATTTTCTACTGTAAATATATAAAAAATCAATTTTTGATTAGTGATATGTGTTGCTAAGAACTTAATTTGGACAAATTTAAAGGTGATTTTCTAAATATTTCGATTTTTTTGCGCCCTTAGATTCCCGATTTTCAAATAGTTGCATCTCAGTCCAGATATTACCCTATCATAACAACCCATACATCAATGGAAAGTTTATTCATTCAGCTTTCAGATGGTGCATAAATCATAATTTAAAAAAATCTACCCTTATGACTGGTTTTGTGGTCCAGGGTAAAATATAACAAATAAAAGTGAAGTGAAGTGACATTCTGCCAAGTATGGTTACCCATACTTAGAATTCATGCAGTGGGCAGCCATTTATGCTGTGGCACCCAAAGAGCAGTTGGGGGTTCAATGTCTTGCTCAAGGGCACCTCAGTCATGGTGTTGAAGGTGGAGAGAGAACTGTACATGCACTCCCACAATCCCTTCCGGCCCGAGACTCGAACTCACAACCTTTCGATTGCGAGTGCGACTCTCTAACCATTAGGCCACGACTTCCCCCATAAAACCACTAACCCAGCTAAAATGGAATATTCTCACAATTTTTTTTATTTTTTTTAAGTCATACTAAAGGGTTAGTTCACCCAAAAATACAAATCCTGTTATTAATTACTCAGCCTAATGTCGTTCCAAACCCATAAGACCTCTGTTCAGTTTCGGAACACAAATTACAATATTTTTGATCAAATCCATGAGCTCTAAAATTAAATTAAATTAAATTAAATTTATGCATTTAGCAGATGCTTTTATCCAAAGTGACTTACAGTGCATTCAGGCTATCAATTTTTACCTTTGATGTGTTCCCGGGGAATTGAACCCCCAACCTTGCACTTGATAGCGCAATGCTCTACCAATTGAGCTCAGGAACTCTTAAGACCCTGCATAGACAGCAAGGGAACTACCATGATCAAGGTCGTAGCAAGGACATTGTTAAAATAGTCCATGTGACATCAGTGGTTTAACTGTAATTTTTACGAAACTATGAAAATACTTTTTGTATGAAAAGAAAACAAAAATAATAACTTTATTCAATAATTCTTCTCCTGCTCTTTCCGCCAGCAGTGGTGCGCCAGTGTAGATAAGAGTATCATGACGCATAGTTGACGCTTGTTTCCGGTTCATGTAAACAATGCATGTAATCAGCAGCGCAATATGCATGTTGTTTACATGAAGCGGAAATAAGCACATGCATCATTATACTCTCTACAATGGTGTAAAATTATGGTTGAACCGCTGATGTCATATTGACTATTTTAATGATGTCCTCACTACGTTTCTGGAACTTGATCATAGTAGTAACCTTGCGGTCTATGGGAGGGTCAGAGAACAACATTCTCTAAATGTTCTTATGATGTTTTTCGTACTTGTATGTTCTGAAGCATTTCTGTAACTGGATATTTCGACGTTTTAGAAACATTAAAAATATTATGTCCCCTCAATATTTTTATAACCTAACTTAATTAGGTTAACTTTTAATTACCTATGATATTGAAATTGCTTTGGATCAAGCTTTTGCCAAATGAATTAACGCAAGACTGAAAGTATAATTGCAACTTTTGTTCAGAAAGGGAGCATATCTTTCACATTTACAAACCATCCAGCAGCCAAACACTTTTTATGCAGTTTAATGATGATAGAATTAAATACATTCATGTTTACAGACCAATGTGGCCTAAATTTTTCACATTAATATCATAATTATCTTCCGGTATGTAAAGTAGCAACCTTTAAAAGCATATTTACCATGTTTGCCCCTTATATTACAGAGGTATTAATTAGATTTACAATAGCATGCTTCTCAATAAGGAGCTGGTCTCCAGCATCTCTTTTTAATAGCACGAGGCAACATTCTTGGCTTAAATGTGAGCATGTAAATTATGGATATACCCATGATAGAAACACTGACTGTTACAAAGAGAAGAATGTACCAAACAACAGACTCCTCATTGCTGGAACCACCACAGTGGATGGCGTCAAAAAGCACAACTTTGTGACGCCTGTGGTTTAAGTCCAAACATGTAATTTCTGAGAGATCTACAATACTGATGCCTTTATTCTCCACGAAGGTCTTGTACCAGTCCAAATGGCAACAGTTGAAGGCATTTCCATTCATATAAACAGTCTGCAGTCTTTGAGCTAACATGCCAGCATGTTGGGACGGGATGGTTGTCAACATGTTATCCCTCAAGTCCAGAAGCTTTAGGTTTAATGCCACTAGAGATTCGGGAACATTTGGTAGTGAGTTTCTACAGATGTTTAAAGACTTCAAATGGCTATACGGAGAGAAGTCAAAAGCTTGAAGACCAGTATTACCAAGTCCCAAATGCTGCAAAGTGTTTGCGAGACCATCCAGAGATTCCTGTTTGAGGTTTAGGTCTGGATTGTTTGAAAGTTCGAGATGGGTTAGAGGTGTGCCCTTGAACGCTAAAGACGGGATGTTCTGAATGCTACAGCCGTCAAGATAGAGTTGTTTTAGGGAAACGATGTCGGACCACACAACACATCCTGACGAACTTGGCAAGTAACACACATCCACAGTGTTGTGACTGAGATCTAGTGTGCGGAGTTTCGGTAGACTAGCAAAAATCCTAGTTGGAAGGTTCTGAAGGTCATTTGTACTCAGATTGAGATGCGTGAGATTGTTCAGCTCGCTAATGGAGCGTTGGCTTGCTTTCAGCTCAGTTAACCTGTTTCGACTAACGTCCAGTTCATAAAGGGTGACTGGTAGATCTTCAGGCGTCAAACTGAAGGACTGTAAACAGTTACTTCTCAGCCTCAGCCAGTAAAGAGACGGCATCTGTTGAATGAATCCCTTGGGGAAGTAGTTCACCTTGTTTTCACTCAGGTCCAGGAGCTCTACTGAGGAAAGATCACCGTGAAGGTTCTCATTCCAGAGCTCTACTGTGATGCTGCTTACATTTTGCCCCAAGTTGTAGTACTCAACACTAGTGGTCCAGTTTAAAGATGTGTCATTTGACAAGTGTTGATAAAAACCGACTCGATTATTGGATAACAGCAAAGTTCGTATTCGGTTATTTGTTGGAAGGAATGGAAAGAAGATCAAATGGTTGTCAGACAGATCCAACGTCTCCAGCTGAAAAGTCTCAGTCATATTTTGATTGGTAATGAACCATTCAATGGAATTGTGGCTGGCGTTTAGGACCAGCAGTTGGGTCATTTCAAAGTTGACCAAACATGGTAGGCAGTTTAAGGCCAGGTTTAACCTCTGGAGTCTTTTCATATGATCGAACGCTCCATCGATCTCAAACAGCAAGTTTCTCTCGACGTTCAACTCCCTAAGCTGATGAAGGTTTCTGAATGTTGACTCATCCAGCCTCAGCATGGCATTCTGGGACAAGTATAGGGACTCAAGTGAGGACAGATTCTGTACCAGCAGAGACACCATGTCCTCCGAGAGGCCATTACCTGAAAGATCAAGGGTCTTTAGTTGGGACAGAGTGCTCAAGGACTGGGCCACCTGCTTGTGTCCATAGTAAAGCTCATTGTTAGCTAAATTAAGGTTTTCTAAAAGAGGCAATTCAGAGAACACCCTCTCTTCCACCATCTTCAGCCGATTGTTTGCACAGCTGAACGTCCTCAGAAGAGGGTATCTGGAGAGACAACCATCTTGCAGATTTAACAGACGGTTCTTGTCTAAGAAGATCTCCTCAATTTGATGTGGTAAATGATCTGGTACGGCAGAGAGCTGACAGCTGTTGCACAGAGCCGTGCTTTGGATCTTGAGATGTGGAGAGAGACAAAAAAAAAGAGAAGGAAAGACTGATTTAGATTATTCTTACACACCATGGAAATTTTGTATAAATAGTATCATAATGCGCTTAATAATTTCCACTAAATGCCGTTTCACTTGCAAAGCCCACGGAGAACAACAAAAATAGACAAACAAGCAAATTTAGCCCATGTCGTTTGCTGATTAAACTTCATAATAGTATTGGTAAAAATGTTAAGTAACTTAAAAATGTCCTTCATATGGTAACATCTAAATGAAATACTTTTATTTTATTTAAAATAACGTAATCTATCTGAATACATCAGCTTACTAAGGTAACAACTGTAACATCATACTTTGAGATTTGGTGTAATGTAATATGCTTAAGCAATATTCTTATTTCCCTTTCAGAGAATTATCATACGCATCAGTGTTCATCTAGATGTATTTGTACGATCTTCCTTTTTCTCACATACCAGCCTGCAGGGGAAGATCTGCGGATGTCCTGAGACTGAAAGCAGGACCACCAGTAGCGGCACCACTGCGTGACTGAGCACGATGGACAGGCGATCGAACACCAGCATCTTAACATGATCACTGTGATGAAGTAATCAAACAAATGTAAATTAATATTTAGATATTTTATGTATGTATGTATATATATAATATATATATATATATATATATATATATATATATATATATATATATATATATATATATATATATATATATATATATAATCACTTTTTATTTATGTTTACTTTTTCTATAAATGCACTGTTAAAAGAACAATTACAGTGTCCATGTAAAGGTGTATGTATTTATATAATTATTTTTTGAAGTTCTTAAAAAATTATTTTGTAGCTCCACTCGCAATCACACATTGCTTTTGCAGTTTCATTTCATTTTTGTAACATATGAGTTTACATATATGGAATATAAAGTTAATCTCAAATCTTTTAGACACTAAAATTGTTCCTTAAGACACTTCTTCACTTCTTCACACTTTTCCTGTTTACAAGTTTCATAAATATCTGTTATGAAATATATATAACTTTGACACCAAGCGGTCTACGTGTGGCAGGGACAGCGGAAATTTGGCTGCTTCTAAAATGAATCTACTTGTGCCAACTGTGATAAAGGTTAGAAATCAGATCCTGCAAAAGTCATGAATCTATATCTATATCTTCTTATTTTATCTTAATCCTCTTCATCCCACGTGGGACATAAGGCCGCCAAATCTATATAATCTATACACTCTGGCCCCAAAAACATTTGGACACTTATAGCAAACTTAAACAATTTATTAATTGTCACTGCATTACCAAAATACCAAAACCAAATGGCATTTATCAAAAATAAAAATTCCCTTTGAACTTAAATTCAAGAATTTGATAATAATTATGTATTTTAATAGTAAAAAAAATAGTAAATACTTTTTCCAAATATAAGTTTTTAATAATATAAAAAACAGTATATAGAGCACAGAACTGAAGTTAAGTCTAAAAGGTCATCATTTGCGAGATCTAAAAAGAGATTTGCTTGTAGGTGCAAGTTGGTTTGATACCTAATTAGCTTTTTTTTTCTTTTTTTTTTGTAACCTACAAGTCAAAATACTTTTGGATCCACTGTGTAGACAAATGCATCAAAATCTTGCAAGAACTTTAAAGTTTGATCACCACAAAATTGATATTACACCCTTGAGTAAGATAGCACAGGTGATTATCCTTGTAAATGAGTGTACAGTACTGAAAGTCATCTTGAATGAAAGATAAATGACAAAAGACAAGCTGCTATTAAACGTTCACCCTGTCCGTTTCATATTTACACACAATCTCACATGGGTATAAAGCGTGCACACTTACCCCAGTGGCCAGGATCGCGCCCTCCACTCCTCTGTGAAGTTCACAGAAGACCATTACATCGGTTTGCGGGGAGGTTCTGCTGGCTTGGTCTCTCCGGAGATGCAAAGTGCTTGACATCTGCATCTCTGCAATGTCTTTAGTAATTGCGGAAGCAAGCAAGCAACGGAAACGCAGTCACATGAAGGCAGCCAAGATCATACATTTTCACACGCACGCTGCAGGGTCAGAAATATGCACATTAAATATGTAAAAATCTACCACATCCCACAACAGCAAAAGTATTTCAGTTTCAGTACACTAGCAGAGAAGGAGAATGCGTATAAAGGACATCTAATGGTTCTTACATAAAAACAAACAAACAACAACAACAAAAAAACATGGGGGAAATTATTGACATGATAACCGTCGCACCTGAGGTTCATGTAAATGTTTGTGCAACATACATTTCGACCTTATTTCTGTCTTGTTCAGTAGACCACAAACCTACCAAGTGAACACACCCAAAGTACCCACTACTGGTTTCACTCATCAGATACTATTCGAGAGGAAACCACCAAGAGCTCACACCCTTCCTGCTAGAAAGATGCAGGCCCATCACTTCTGCTCGTTGAAACTGTCGCATTCTTCTCACAAGCCGTGCTATTGTGAAAGGTGTGAAAACGTTCATCCGTACCACATTGCTGCATTTACAAGCATGTCTGCTGATATTCAGCTACCTGAAAGTGATCCGGTTTGTGCACGAAAACAAATATTTTGTGACCTGTTTTACAGATGTTTAGTGCTGCATGCACTAAAACCTTAGGTTCACATACATAAGACATAGCAAGAGCTGAAAATAATGACATTTTGCTCGTGCAAAACTAGATGCTAGCGTGCTGTACGTGGTTCCCACACCATGGCGATTTCCAGGTGGTTTTTAGTGCATTTCTACGTGATTGCTAAGGTGTTGCACCTTTCTTAGTGCAGTTGTGTTTTTCGTGTGTTGCTGAGGTGATCCTGGTCATTTTCACAGTTGCTAAAGTGTTTCAAGTTTCATTATGTGGGTCTATGCAGTTGCTAGGGATTATCTAGGTCTGGAGTGTCTAAACTTGGACCTAGAGGGCTACTATACTGCAGAGTTTAGCTCCAGTTGCTTCGACAAACCTTTCTGGAAGCTTTTTATTATGTCTCGTGTAGCCAGACCTTCAGACTGACGGCAGAAGTCTGGGAACCTTGGCTGCTTTGAATGGCCAAGGACTGCTCAAGAGGCCATGTGACTGAAAGGTAAAGCAACCAATCGTGTTTCATCTTGTGCATTTCATCATGTTTAGGGGCATGGAAATGTTGCCACAATAACACGACGGTGTGTACAATTCTTGGATGAATCTTAAATTGACTATGCCGCAAGAACTTTACTTTTGAAAATCCATTTTTTAGTTGATCCCGATAAGCACTCATTGACACAGGTGTAAACAAGCCAAATTTCTTCTTCCATGAGGGGGTTTGGCGGCAGTCGGGCATCTTTGTTTCCAGCTGGAATGTTAAAAATGCAATACACACATTTCCCGGAAATACTGTATACTTCTACCAATCCGATGACGACTTTGAATCTCCTGAAGTGTTTCCAATTGTGAGTACTGCCATATGCAGGAGATGTTCAGTCAGTGGGCATGATGTCTGAGGCTGAGAATAAGGGTGCATTCACACCTGTCTTGTTTGGTTTCACATCTGTCAAGTTAATTTTCCCCTTTGGTGCAGATCATTTGGACAGGTGTGAATACAGCAATCGCACTCTGGTGCAGACCAAACAACTGTAACGAGACCCTGCTGAAGTGTTCTCGATCCACCTCCAATCGAATTCTGGTACGGTTGAATGCATGAACCAATGAATGGATGACCTAAATCACACGTGTGGTTTTGTTTAGTTTCTGGTTCACTTGCAAAAAGGGGAGTGTGAAAGTGAACCACCCCCAGAAAAGGAGTATGCCAGACCTACATTTCACTGCTTGTTGTATGTTATATAACGTTGTATGTGACAAATAATCTTCAATATGAAGCTAACAAAAAACAAAATTCAACATTGATTTTCTTCCGGACCAAAGCAAGTGAACTAGTTGATTTTCCTGGTGTGAATACACCCTAAGTAAGACCTTCCTTGCGTTCCATGCAGAAGGGTTCATCCCTATGCCCTAATCCCTTCAAAGGGTTTACCCTCCGGAGTGAGAGCATTGAAGGGTTGAAGCGTGTAGGGGACCAAAAAACTGTTTCTTGAAACGCCCTTCTGTGTCATCATCACCTGCCCACATGGAGGCGCCGTCATCGTGCAAATAATCTGAGAAAAAGGATCATGGGAGCACGAACTGTCCATCAGTTGTACCCTTCGAAATCCTTCATTCCGAAGGGCTCTTTGAAGTGGACAGTTTGGACAACTTTGGTTTGAAACGACCCTTCAATATGGCAGCCATGATCGTTTTCACTCCAAAGTACCCTTCGGAGGGCGATATATCCCGTTTGGAACGCACCGTTAGACTAGCTGGTTCAGGTGTGTTGGGGTTGGAGCACAACTCTGCAGGACAGTGGCCCTCCAGGAGCAGGTTTGGACACCATGGATTTGGATTGGACTCCATGGCCACAGTATTGTCGACAGTGATCATCAAAGGCCCAATGATGCATCCAATTGTTCATGATTTACTGGATAAGGCTTAAGGACAAGAATTCCTTTTTAATATTTCATATTTTTAACCCAGAATTTCTACATGAATAAATGTTTTCCAACTTAAAATGACTAGGAAATTGTTTTATTCATAAAATGTATGTATGTATGTATATTATATATATTTATATACGTTTTTTTAATTTACTTTTCCAGGTCTGTCAATCTCAATTTTATAATTATGCTACTTAACATATTCTTGAAAGACAGTGGGAACTCTGGTTCTTCAAAAAAAATAAATAAAAACAATTCTTCATTTTTATTTGTATTATCTAATTTTAAAAGAATTTAAGCTATCTAAATAAAGAAATTGCAGTGCACAAAATAAACACCCACAGGGCGAGTGATGTCAACCACTGGAGGAACTTATGATGACGGATGCCACCTTGTGGTGAAATAAGAACAACTACGGGCTTTTCATGAATTTCTAGATCCCAATATGATAGACCATTACATCACCAGACTAAATGAATCCACATTAAGGTCAACAATAGAACAGGCTGAGATACGTTCACAGTCTGGCACAATTTAGAGTTTATTTGGAGTCTCCATAACCTCAGGTATAGCAAAGATAGACCTCAATAAATAAATACTATACACTTCTACATCACAGTTAAGATGTACAGTAACAAACGGAATAACGACATACTACCTTTGCCTGTCCTGAAAAATAAAAATAAAAACAGAGGAAGAGACTTGTATACTGCATGCGGATAACTGCTCTGGAGAAAGCAACGGTAAGATATCAGTACATCATTTTGGCATGTTTACTTCATGTCATTTACCTACACATACATTTGTTTTTGTGTGTGGAAGCTTGAGCCTTCCTCGTACTCATACATTAGCTTCTCATCCCATGCGTTGTGCTATAAAATGTTGGTAATGAATTAGAAAACTTTGCCACTCGTCTCTTCTAGTTTGGCTTCATGTTTTAGCATTTCATAAAATAGAACAGCTGCTCCCTGTGCGATTTCATAAATTAGATTAAAACCAGATTTTAAAAAAATGTCCCAGGTCTTCGTAAAGGATTAAAAGCAAATTGATGTTCAACTGAAATCCGGAGATGTGTGTTGGACATCCATCAACGAGCCCGCAACCAACCACCAGTTTCGCCATTTTTTAGTCCAGATGTGAAAAGCCAAGAGTCTTATCTATGTCAAGCAGCAGTGCCCATGATGCTCTCTGGTTCTAATAGTGGCATCAAGATCCTACTTATCCATCCAGGGGTCTTCCCAGATAGACCATAGTCACTTCAGTGTTCCCATAGACGGCTGACACAGCTGGAAACAGGCATGCTTTGGGCAGCCCTCGGAACGCCACTCCAAGGAACTCAAAACCTCGCTCGAAGGCTAGAGTCTTATCATCCATGTCCAGGATTACACGGATTCTCTCCCCGATCTGGAAAACAAATACAAACATATCACAGCTACATCTTTTTTTAAGGAAAACGTCATCATTTACCCTTTCCCCCTGTCGTTCCAAACTTACATGCTAGTATTTTTCCATCAGAAGGAGATGAGAAAAGCAGACACAAAAGGAATTATTTTGAGTCTTCAAACTGTTTTTCCCCAAACAAGATTTTAAACCACACACACACACACACACACACACACACACACAGATGGAAATCAAACATGATTTACAATTATGAGTCAATTTTAGAACACATCTTTTCCCGTTTCTGTGTGAATGTGTCATTTTCGGAATGACTTGAAAAGTCATATAAAATGTTGTGTGAGATTAAGTGTATATCTAGTTCATCTCTGTAACCATATACAAAGTTGGTAAGTGATACCCAGTGTTTTAAAATCTATTTTGAATTTAAGTAGTGTGGTGAATTCTAGCCTTTATAGGTTTTTTTCTAAATCTTCTGCAGCACAATACCTTTGTACAAACAACAATTTGTCATTTTAGATTAGAGCTTTGGTGGAGATTCTCAGCAAATCATGAATTTTTCAGCCATAATAATTGTCATTTCATAATTTTCTGTTTCTGACATACATTTAAAGAACAGCTTTGAAAAACTTGGAATATAGTGCATGAGTCATATTACAACTGCTTTTATGGTGTGGTTTTTTTTTTGGAGCTTGAAAACTGTGGTCACTATAAATATTGTATGGAATGCACATAGAGCTGCACCAAGATGATGAAAAATGTCTCCTTTAACTAAAAAGATAAGAGCAAAAATAACAGGTTTAGAAAATGAGAGTGAGAACAAATCAAATTTTTGAGGAAAATTTGTTCTTTAAATGAATAGTTCCCCCTTAAAAATGTAAGTCAAACACCAAGTTACTCAGCTTCATGTCATCGCACTTTCTTCTTTGAAATGTAAAAACGTTTCTGCTGTTTTCGATCTACTTGGGACAAAAATAATCCAAAAATAATCTATAAAGGTAGCGTGAAACTAGGCTAATTAATATGGCTATATGACTTGGCTGACATATTGTAAGTCACTTTGTATGATAAACAGAATTGTAAGCCTTTTATCAATTTCAAGTAAAATTGTGACACTATAGACTATGTGTTTTCTATTGTAGTGTATGGATTTTCCAAGGACATTTTGTCATTGATCATAAGAGTCTGATATTGTGAGGTTTGAAACTTTGACAGCTGAGTGTCCAACATTTCTCATTTAGTCTTTTCAGTTTTTTTAAATGCCTGTTTCTTGTAAAAAGTTTCAGTAAGAACAATTACACCATTGGAATAGTGCATAAACAGGCAAATTAGGATCTACCTAAAGGCTATATGAAAAAGGCGATAACCCTAAAGCATTTTCTTTTGTGTTTTACAGAAAAAAAGTCAGTCATACAGGTTAGAAATTACATGAAGGTCTCTTAATAAGTTTGGAATGGCAAGATTTTTACATATAGTACATTCTCAAGGTCTGCTACCTGGTATTTTGGTGCGTTGTTGCACTGTGGGAAGTTGCCATTGACCTCTCCGTTGTGAAGCAGGTTGTTGTCTACTAGATTCCATCCCCAGCTCTGGTCATCGCTGCCTAGAAGCCCCACATAGCCTTGGCACTGCATGGGAGCCCTCTTGGTCGCGATGCCAATCACCGCCACCGTGCCAAGAGGACCTTCCCACCAGATCTCCCAGGCATGCCGGCCCTCAGAGAAGCCGATCTTCCCACGGGCACCATCGGTGCTTTGGGCGATGGGGTTGCGGTGCAGAGTGAACCCGTTTTTCTTGATGTATACATTCCTGGAGCAGTCATGGGAGCTCAGAGCATGCTGGAAAGACTTCAGCTGAGGACAGAAAGAAAATTAAAGTTACCCCAAACTTACGTCTAACAAAATTTCATTTAGCATGAGATGGTAATATTATATATATATATATATATATATATATACACACACACACACACACACACACACTGGGGTTCAACAATACACTCAACTTAAGAACTTAAATTTAAATAACATATTTTTTTTCCAATATGTTTACAATTTCCAATAACTTTCTTTCTTTGATGTACATACAAAACACATACATATGTGACCTTGGGCCACAAAACCAGTCTTAACCAGTCAAAATTAAAGATTTTTCTTTTATGCCAAAAATCATTAGGATATTCAGTAAAGGTCATGTTACATGAAGATATTTTAGAAAATTTCCTACCATGAATATATTAAAACTTAATTTTTGATTAATAATATGCATTGTTAAGGACTTCATTCTGACAATTTTAAAGGCAATTTTCTCAGCATTTAGATTTGCGATTTTCAATTAGTTGTCCCTCAGGCCAAATATTGTACTATCCTAACAAACCACACATAAATGTAAAGCTTATTTAATCAGCTTTCAGATGTATGAATCTCAGATTTTCAAAAAATGGACCCTTTATGACTGATTTTGTGGTCCACAAATTATTTGGTTGTTTTGTGCCATATCCGTATCTATAGTATCACAAACAGGGTAAAACGACATAAACATATGTAAATAAATATTAAACACATTTAACATTACCGTGTTACATGTTCAAAACACCATGGTGATCGCACTGGAAATGTTCAAGAAAACACTGTAGTACCTTGATAGTTTTTGCAAGTGTGATGATAAATCTTTAATTTTGTTACGACCAGTCAATACAGGACTTTAATAAGTCAGTAATTTGTATTTGAAAAGAGCAATTTTCTGTATCTTTGTGTCCAGAAATTGCAGGCAAGCAGTATTTAGGTCCAGTATTTACAAATGACGTCATACAAGGGAGCCCATTAGCACTATTCTGACGGTCACCTACTCACATGACTGTTTTAAAAAATACGATTAATAAAAGAAATGTGTTGTGTTTATTACTCGAAACATAAAAGCGAATAATTCCAGTTCAAAATCTAGCCTATTGAATAATAATAAACATTTTAATATGACAACGATGCATGATTGTAACTGCATTGTCGATTATAGTAGTTAAATGGATAACGTATTAACATTAACTATTTTTAATAATCTTACTTTTCCTTTATACGAAGACAGATTGCAGAGGATATCAGAGCGCATCGCCTCTTCACTGAGCAAGCGGGCGCACAGACTCCGCCACACCTCGCTGTTTTCATCCGCCAGACAGTTGTACCAGTGCCAGCAAACGTGCGAGCAGTTCATGAGGTCCGCCAGCTCCAGATAGGAGAATATATGCTCGAGAACTCGGCTGGGTAACCGGCCTGCGATGCCCGACCCTCCGCCTGATAATGCGGCAGAACCGGCGCCAGACGAGGAGGAGCAGCAGCCCGCGGCGGCAGCGCCCAGCCCCGCAGACTGCGCCCCTCCACCGGCCCCTGCGCCAGACATGTCAAACTCCTCCGCTGAACGCAACCGTTTTTACAACTGCACAGCCTGATCGCACAGCGGGTCAGAACCCCACCGCGGCCCTGTGAAGCGCGTTCGTCTGACACATCTCCCGATGTTATTGCCGTTGCGGCCAAATGGATCAAAATCCAAGCTATGTGACTATTGTAAAGGTCCTGGACGGCGTGCGGCGAACAAATCCGAGCTCGGTAATCAGAATGGATTGTATGAAAGTATATCATTTAATTGACTCGCTTTATAAATAAATATATAATAAATTAAATATAATATATAACACGTTGTAAAGCAGCAAACGTGCTACTCTTTCTGTTTCTGTTTCACATTAATGATGGTTCGTGAATGAATCGTTCTTGTGAGTCGGATTGAACTGGTCCACAAATCCGGTCTGAATGATTCATTGGTGCGAGCCATATATCTATGGGTGCGAGCGCTTCTCGCCTCTATGATTCGTTGATTTGACTCTTTTGAACATGTTCGACTCGTAGCGTTCCAGGTTAACATGAACCGATGAGAGAACCACTTGGAGTGAACCGAGGATTTGACCAATGGATGGAAAGGTAATTTAGCCAAAAAAAAAAAAAAAAAAAAAAATTAATAAGGTTAGCAGGAAATGTTTTATATGAAATTTTATTTAAAAAAATTATATGACTATAACTTTCAAATTTTACTTAAGTTTTAAATTATTTGAAGTTATAGTTAATTTTTTTAACTGTTCGTTGAAACGATTTGTTTAAAAAAAAAAACGCGGAAATGAATCAATACCATTCTTATTTTGAATTCTACACTTCTTCAAGGACCTCGGCAGTTGACTACGTATGCAAGGGAGGGGAAATACGACGTTACAGGAAAGACCACCAGAGAGCGCCGTTTGATCTATTATACTAGTATGGCCTGATTTAATATGTCAAATGAATAAAAGAGAGTTCAACTCACATAAACATAATAGCTGAGGTTCAGTTTATTAGAAAAAAAAAAAAAATCCACATTCATGGCTTATGTAATACATGCCTTCATCCTATTTCTCAGAAAAACAGCAGTTGGGATTTGTAATTATTTTACTTCCCAAATGGCCCATTATTAATTATTAACTATTATTAAACCTTCAGGGTTATTTAGTGGCTTTAGATGGCAAGGTTTAATGATGTAATTTATTTTTTACATTTTAAAAAAGATAAGATTTACTGAAATTCTCTGATGTTGTAGGCCTATAGAATATGTTTTATCTTGGTTATGCATCTTTCATTCTGTTTTCTGCATGATTTACTGCTGTTGCTTGAGTGCTGTCAGGCCTGATGGATCATTAGCTCTAACAGGAAGGTTGTGAATGCATATATTTTCCCAGAGGAAGAAAATTAGATCAGGCAGTATGGCTCAGCATTACTGTGCCACATCCTCTGAATTGCCCAACATCTAGTACAGTGGGTTTATTTCTGCATAAAAGTTTATATATTATGAACTTATAAATTCCATGGTTTTTGTTATGTTCTGTGAAACTGGCTGTCAGGCCGGATTGACTGGTTGACTGGATATGATGTGTGATGCTTTATGTAAACCACCACCACTAATGCTTGGGGGAATTACATCATTAGTGTAACTATATTGACTATAAATAAGGGAGTAAATATTATTATACTTCTACTTGAGTTGTGAGCAGGAAAAACCATTTAAACTTTTCTGTCTCCTGCATTGCTTCTATTTCTTCTTCTTATTCTTGTATTTAAGCATGGTTCATTTCATTATTTATTAATGTTAACTAAAACTAAAACCATAAAAACATTTTCATTTGTTTCAATTATATAAACATTAACTTAAAATATAAAGTTGGTTTCTAAAATAACAAAAAATAAATGAACCAAAACTAAATAGACATTAAGATAATAAAAATGACAAAAACACACAAAAAATTAAAACTTGAACTAACACACACACACACAGACACACACACAATCCCTTTCCAAATCAGATTTTAAGTTCGCTAGTGATTCGTGATGGCATGAAATGAACTGAATATGACAAGTAAGTTCGGGAAAATTAATTTTAATGCATTATTTAATATATTCTAAAAGAATAGAAGACGTATATATTAATATATCACCCAAAGTGGCCGTACACCTGTTGTTAGTGGGTGGAGACGGAGGCCCCTCCTCTCTTCCCACCGGGGCCAATCGGAAGTTAGATACCCACTAGAGGGCGGGGCGAAGCCAAGCGGAACGTGAAGCGAACATACACGGCATTATTTCGGTTTACGGGACAGAAATGGTAGAACGGACCTGGGATTTAACGGTATTTCGGATATATTGTGGTTTCCAGTGTACATGCATCTCTGTGCAATGAGCGAGATATGCTCCTCAAGTGAGTTTGCATGTTTTAATTTCATATTTGATCTATGGCTGAACTGCTTAACTGGTGGGATTGTGGGCTAAATCTCCATTTGTTTGAAGAACAAGCCTACTTCTGTTGGTGAATTACTTCACGGCGAATTTAAATAGAAAATGACGCGACGTCGCATTAAAACATCTCAGAAAAAGTTCTACAAACGTAAAGTTTCGTTTTACGAGATAGTTTGTGGTTAGTTTTATAAACGTTTCCACCCAACATTTATTTCAGGTCTATTTAAGAAATGTTTTGTTTGGGAATGAACTTAATATGAGCCATTTGACATTGGGTTCAGTCTGTGGAAGAATTAACACTCGTTTGAGGTGTTTGCTTTACTCTTTCATCATTATTTCACTTAGACTGTGGTATTTCAACTTCAGTGTTTTTTATTCGTATTATTATTATTATTTTACTTAAGGGGTGGATTTGGTACAAATTGTGGTGATGTGGATTTGTCATTCTGTGTTTGATGTCATGGAGAAGATGCTTCAGGCTTGTTATAACAGCAAGTTATCTACCAGTCAATTAATGTTTCTCTTAAAATAAATATATTGTTTATAAATATAAATTCTCAAACTGCTTTTGGCAATGACATGAATCAACTTAATATTAATGACTTTTCTGATCTTTAAAAGGTCATTCTACTCTTTGAATTCTCATTTCCATCACTGATGTGAGGTAATTAAGTTTTCTTTTGTCTGGGTAAATGCCACAGTTACTATGTCTCTGCGAAGTTCTAACTTTATTTTCATTATATATGTATAGGAATGTTTTTGATATTGGACTTTCTTAATATAGAATGACTTGTCATTGCTCGGCTGAACTTGTGGTTTGATGGAAAAAAATAGATATTTGGATAACTTGTTCTACAAGCTTTATTTTAGCTCTCTTTTCTTATGAATAACAACAAGGGACAGCTTTATTTACAATCCACAGTGAGTTCTTTGAAAAATTATTTCATCTTTAATCTGAGTTTAGTATCTTGGCTTTCCTAAAAAAAAAATTAGTTTTGTTTACCTGCATTTTTAAGTCATAAAACAAGCACTTGATATGAACAACACAAGTCTTATATGTGAAACAATACTGTCTGAGGGAGAGATGATAGTTAGAGGTTAGAGGTTTAAAGTGACATGAAGACTTTCCCAAGCTTTTTCTAAGCCTCAGGTCACAGTCAAATTATTGCTTTGAATTCCTGGTTTGCTTGTAACTAATATCCCCATTACAAAGTATATCCATATCCCTTTAAGTCTATTTCAAGGTTTCTTTATTTGCGATGTATATCTCTGTTGAGGCTTAGTGAAGGCTAAACCAATATGGTGTGTAAGACATCCCTATTAGAGCACAGCTTAAATTTCCCCCTGTGTGTATGTGCAGTAAAGTCCAGCAAATAGAATTGTTCTTGTCTTTAAACATTAGAGGTTTAACCATACGTTGATTGCACTGTGCACACAGGACCAACTGTAAGTGGTGAGGAAACTCTTGGAATCTGAGAGTCTCCAGGGAACGTTGCGCTGGGATCCATTCAAACTGGCTGCAGCTGGGATGTTTGCTGCCGGGATGCTGCAGCAGAGCAGCGGAGGACTGAACAAGCGATCGCTGGGAATGGCACTGCTTCCCAACTCCCACTTTTTCCCCCTCTCTTCGGGCTCAGGGTCGTGGGGTTTGGGCCGATCAGCAAAGAGCGGCTCTTTGAGCTCTGTCAGCTCGGGGTCGGACAGCATGGACATGGCAGGTGCCGATCCCGACTGTATCATGCAGCTGGTCAACGATGTGCGGAGGTTTGCAGATGTGCTGCTCCACCTCAAGGAAGCTTTTAACACCAAAGGTAAGAATGAGAGCGCACAGGATTGGTGAAAAGAGCTTGTTGTTGCTGTCAAGAGTTTCAACCTGTTGGGGGTCAGCGTTAGCCTTGGTCTCACGGTCACTAACTTCTCGTTATCTTTTTTGGACAATGGCAAGGGAAAGTTTATTTGCCATCAATACTGTGAATTCATTCAACTATGCCAACAAGCTTAAACAAACATAAATTCACAGCCGAAAATGACTTTCTCTTTATTTAGAAATATATATATATGTTTCGTATATTAGTGTCTGTAGACAAACAGATAAGCCCCACCCCCAAACTCATGCCATTAGTTGCCAAGTGTGTTATAACCACAAAAATAAAATTTCATTTAAAAATATTTATAATATATACTGTAAACGTTGTGGGGAAATCGATAATGGCTTCTTAAAGTATTAAAAGGGCTACTTGGCTGTGAAATAATAAATTTGAAAATCATAACATCCTTGATTGTGGGAGTACTCTGTAATCTTAAGTGAAGTGTTTTATAACAGCAAGAAATGTTTTTATAATAGAGGAATGAATGAAGATTAAGGGGATGATTGCTCTTGCATGTGTGCTTACTGCATTCCCAAGGCAATGTCAATCGGTTCCGTTTGGATCGGATCCAGTGCGCTAATCCTTGCCTTTGCTTGAGAGTTCCTTAATAAGGAGGGGATGGAGGGGGGGCTGGGGGTGTTTCCAGCCTCCCATTGTGTCTGTGCCATGTTGTCCAGGGTCTGTAGGAATCTCTGCTTTTGTTCGACGGGGTGATGGAGGGTCCTTGACCCCAGCTAGGTTGGAGAGTTACTCTAAGAGTTGCCAGTGTGTGACTGGTGCTTTTGGCCTCCAGGTCTCTCCTTCCCGCAGTTTTGGACCTTGAACAGTAGGAACACCAGATCTGAGCGGGGGTGTTACTCTCCCAATCCCTCAAGACTTACAAACTATGTGTCAGTCTTACATTGTAGTCATAGTTCTGAAAGTGTGGCGCTTTACAAATCTGTCTCGGGTGTGGAATCTTTCTGGTGGGTGACCTTGTTAAAGATCAGAAAAAGACCACCGCCAAAACAGTTGCACTTTTAGAGAGGAAATGTTAACGGTTAACCACGTGTGCAACATTTCTGAATAGATCCTTTTGTGTGTCCGCCTTGGTGGTACATATCGGTCCAAATGATGTAAATACGCTTAGTAACACACTAACATATGAGTCATGGTGCAGCACTTTTGCTGTAATCGGCTGACATTCAGCTAAATGCAGGAAAGAAGAGTAATTGGACAGGAAGCTGAATTTGAGAGAGTGCTGAGAACTCCAGCCTCCTTTTTTCATCATATTATATAATATAACATAATGTTTTCAGCCTTTTGATAAATATGTATATTCAAATGTGTATATTTACAGCACACACACACACACACACATATATATTTATGAATATATTAATACTATATATAATTTTTAAAGCAATAATAAAGATAAATATAATATAACAAACTTGTAAATCATTATTTTGCAAATATTTATTGAATCAAAAGCATTCAAATCACTGTGAAATTCACCAACAAAATCATTTTGAATATAATGTAACTAATCCATACTGTACATCACCCTGCTTTACTTTCATATAAAAGCAGCACATATCTTCACAATTCATCATATTTCTTCCACAGCCACTGATTTCTCCAAAATCGCACATCAGATGCCATTTTAAAGAAATACCCAAGTTTGCATTGACAAGTGGCTCTTGAGCCTTGTTTACACTGGTGTGTGTGTAGGAAATGAACATTATGTGGCTGGTATCTTGGTGATTAGTGTTTTGCATCAGCACACATCTTCAAAGTGGTAATTGTTGCTGGTGAACTGGGTGGGGCTGACGCGGAGCATAAAAGAGCTAGCTGGGAATCAGTTGCTCTGGTGTGATTGAAAGTGATTTAGTTCCTTTCAGTTTATGGCCGTATTGTCTCCGCAGTGCGTGGCTGCAGAAAGACACCCCTTGTTTCTCAAAGAGAAACCGTGGAGCCATTATCGCAGTGCAATATTTTGGCCAATTACAAAACATCTGCTTCATTCACATGCGCTGACGTGAGGACAAATTCCTTTGTCTCTCATCCTTAGATTTGTTCTTCGAGCAAACTGGCAGCTTCTGGCAATGAGTCGACTTTCCCATGCAAGAATAGCAAGAACCTTGAGATCCCTCCTTAGGGAGTTGCGGTCTGCTCTAGAATTCATTTTTTCTCTATCTGAAATCAAACATGTCACCTTAAATGGCAATTATTGAGCAGCAGCTCTCATAGACAGCGCAGTTACTCAACCGAGGCTTGCCACTCTATTTTATGATCAGCTTTTAATAGTTTTAATGGATTTAAATCAAGGAAAAACATCTTGACATGAAACATCAAACATGGCTTGTTTTCACATCGTTTCCAGTTATGATGTCTAGACAGCTTCCGTAAAGATGTCTTCACAATGAGAGAGATTTTTGAATATCTTGAAAAGATCATGACCTTGCCCAGGGGCCACACATGATGGACATGTTGGTAATTGGATTGGATTATTTTGGGGTCTGCGCTGGCCTGGGACATAACTGGCAGTTTGGGCTCTGATCTCAGAGGTCAGTATTGAAGTATGTAGATTATTGTGTGATGGATAGTTTTTTTTTTCTTTAAAACCTATTTTAAAGATGAAGAAACTAGATACTGACTTGATGTGTTGATATGTTTTTTTAATTTATTTTTTTATTTTTATTTTGTGTGTGTGACCGCAATTAAGGAAGTGCCTGTGAGCTTTGATAATAAATTATTACAAAACATTATTAACAGATAATATTTAAATGCAAATTCAAAAATATAGCCAATATTTTAGCATTTTATGTATTTAAAAATTTCTTATTTATTTAAAACAAAATATTACATTTGAATTTTGTCCATTTATCAGCCCTCAAAATTAAATAATTAGTGGTTTATCGGTTTCCGACAGACTGTTTATTTGACATGATTTTAGAAATAAACCATACACATCTTTTAAAATATGGCAAACTTCTCAGTTGGACTATTTTGGATTTCACAGTTTATTTGTGTCAAACATCGTATACTATAACTATAAAAGCATGGCAGGTGGCATTTACAGAGAGAGCGTCCATTGTTGCATTGACCTCTTGTCTTACATTTTGAGACCGGTGTCTTTGATTTGCTGAGGTGATCAGGTGTTGCGTTTGTCCCACGGGCAACTCATTCAAGCAGCAGGATGGTTGGCATGTGTCAGCTATTTGGTAGATGAAAAACAAGATGGCCTGTAATGAATACTGGCCCTATTCACTGAGGGAAATAAAGTGTGTAAGGTTCACTGCTCTCTTTATGATGTTTTAGAGACCCTCCATTCACGTTTGCTCATTTCTGACGGGAACCACAGCGAGCTTTTTGCCTTTTGGATAATCACTTTGAAAGCGCTGTGTGAATACACAATTTCAAGTTTCATTTCTCTGAGACACTGGTTTAGAAGGCGCCGCTTATATTTCAATAATACACAACTGTCTGGTGTGCTGGGAAATTGACACAGCCACCCTCACACAGACCAGAATCCGCTGGCTGACGGGTGAAACCTGTTATTCCGAAGCACAAAATAGACTACATGTTTATCAATCCACAAACTGCTTTAGTTGCCCAAATGTCTATGTGAACTCAATGCTCCTCAGAGCGGAGATTTGTTTATTAGCAGCTCTCAAGGGACTTAAATTGTTTCTATTGCCCCCAAGTGCAGGATGGGTAAATAATCAAGTGGTCACTTATTTAATTTCCCTCATATTTCAAATGCTTTGGGTTGCCGTATAGCTCACAGATGTTTCTTAGTCTTAAAACTGTTCCGGTTTTCCCCAAACGTAAACAGTTATCTCAACTTTAGGACAGTGTTGTGTGGTTCCTGTTTGATTGTGCTGGTGTAACCTTGAGAGGAGCAGCCCGGTGTATTTTTTTAACTGTTACATCAATATTGACCCTCTCCAGGTCGGCCATTACCGCAGTCTGGGCTCATCACTTTGATAGGGATGGGAAACGCAGTCCTGTCCTCTCCCATCCCCCCCACATACTCTGCATTCCTCCAGAACAAACGCTCACTTGTTGCTTTAGTGCCTTAGATCAACAGTTGCTGAATGTCGGACACTTTGGACAAAAAGAACCGGCGTGAAACATTGACAGTGCTACTGTCCTTTCCTATACAGTGACTTTACATTGATGTGTTTTATAATAACTTTTTATTTATTTAATATACATAGAATCAGTAGGATTTTTATCACACCATCAATGTAAGATCAAAGTCCCCAAATGTTTTTATTGTAATGGAAAAAGGGAAGTAATTTAATTTTTAACACTAAATTTGTTCAAAATGGCTTGGAAAGGTCTCAAATTGTTGCTGTGGAGTTTGTGGAGGGTCCAAGCTGCCCTCGCAGTGGGATGCGGGAGTGGGATTAGACCCCTCTTCATCCCCAGCAGCACCACATTGTGCTCCAGCCTGCTGTGCAATGGGGGGCTTCCTCTGATCGGCTAAAACTGATTTTCTGGCCCCTGTTGTGAGGTGATTTGTGGGCTGGTGGCCGACACCGTTTGCCCTGTGAACGTCGACCTTCAAACACATGGGTATGGTCCATATGCATTATACACATGTGCTGCTTTGATCCAAAAGAGATTTCAGATTTTTATAGATATGAAGAGTAGTTCTAGGAGACATAGCTCAACCCTTCATACAGTCAGAGTCAATGATGATTAGTTATTATAGCACAGCTGTTTTTATGTCGTGAGTCACGAGAGTGAGTGCTTTTTACATTTAAAGTGAGTCATATCTGCATTTTAAGTGTTTGGCTGCATAAATCTTTCAGTATTCTCAATGAGTCATTGGTATGGGTTGACTTTATTGCTTGGCTGAACATTAAAAGGTGAGCAAAATGGTCATTTTCACAGTATCCCTGTGCTGTGTTTGGTAATGTGTAACTTGTTGGGTGCTGAGAGCTTCTCACCAGGTGTTTCACAGCACCAATCATTTGTCAGACGTCACCCTGAGTAATTCTTGGTATCGAGCCATGGATTACACTTTCTTTCTTACAGCTACACTTAAGTTGCATCCATTTCATCCATGTTTTTTTTTTAAAAACAATGAGAAATAAAACTTCTCTATGTCCCTCTGTGAAGTTTTATGGGAAAATGGCCATGCACCAGGGCCTCTGAGAAAACCAATATGCTGTTCAGAGATCATCCATTGTGAAATTCCAGCCTAAATTTAGCCGCCCAGCCTCATTTCAGTGGCTCGTTCTGGCATTTTAATGCAGCTGTGATCCTGTAGCCACCAGTCAGTTCTCTAATAAAGAATCCCTTTAAGGGTCGCTTTGAAGAAATTCTTCTTCAAAGGCACTCGTAAATTAGTCCAGATCATCTTTGAAGATCACATTACACTTTCTTGTTTCATTAAAAGTAGAGTTAGTGCTAGGAATCATGTTTAGAAGATGTTCCATTCCATATACATACACATACAACCGTTTAAAACATTAGTCCCAACTCTTTTGTTCAGTTTCTTCTAGACTTCAATGCTTATCTATAGTGGATCCCGTTCAGAATGTGGGCATGGAGTAGAGATTACGGCCTGTAAGGAGAGTTGAATGTAGGGCAAGGTGACATATTCATTCCTACCCTGAGCAAAACACAGAGAGTAATAGATAAGACACAAGTGTGCGTTTTCAGAGCTGGCTGTACCAGTCTACATGTGTGAGCTGCGGATAGCTGCTTACTGCCTATTCTGTGATATCTGCTCCTGCCTGAGCTGGTTTATTTTATTTTATTTTAGGCATTGCATTCAAATACAGCACATATTTTGGCATTTTAAGATAATTATTATTATTTTTAACCTATTTGTCGGCCTCCATTGGCCACTTCCACTTATGACCACTTCCTCATCATAACGATGTAAATTTCTCAAAATGAATAATTCATTAACCAAACCGTCAACACAATTTAAGGAATGAAAAACACAGTAAAAACTAAAAACCAGTAGTCTCCAGGCTAAATGCGTTTTTGTAGTTAAAGTAGTCTTAAAACAGAAGCTCCTGAGACAGTTAACCGCTGAGGTGTTCGATTAATCCAAAGTCGGTAGCACTTTATTTTACAGTCCTGTTTCTCATGTACATACTATGTACTTATTATAGTAATTACAATAACTATGTAATAACTAGGTACTAACCCTGAACCTACCCCTAAACCTAACCCTACCCCATGTAGTTAGGGAACTTTCTTAGATATATACATTGTAAGTACACTATAAGTACATGCTAGTACACGTACTGTAAAATAAAGTGCAACCCCAAAGTCTTAAACATAAGGAGCTCTAAAATGAGGGAAGTTTACAACAGGAAGTCACGTTTGGAGAGAACTGTAACCTAGTCAAACATAGGGCACAAAAGAATGTAAGACAATTGTAATGTTGGTCAGTGGTAAAAAGACACCACACCTGAGGGTCCCAGTAGCTTTGTCTTTTATCTTCAAACCAATTTAGCAAATATGCTCTACAGATTAACCTTAATACTATGCAACCCCCAATCAAGCCCACCACTCAGGATAAGCAGCTTCTATCCAAAATGGCAAATTCATCCTGTAGATTAGATTAAAGTGGCCCTGGATTAAAATAGTCTGGAAAGCGGTAGATTTAATGTGCCCCTCAACTCCTTATCCTCAATAACGTCAGGATTGGATTATTCTCCTCCGCTCTCCTACACAAGCGCACACACATCGTGAGGGGTTCTAGCATAGCTTTGCAAGACCATATAGGCCAGTCCACTTGATCTGACTCAAATCCTGTTTTCGAGCAATGGGTTCCTGGTACAAGATGAGTGGTTGAAGATTAATTGGCCCCTCTTTTGCATCTGAGGCCTGAGCTCTAGAAAGCCCATCAAAGAGACACAGCTTCATGTTGAGAGGGGAAACCCTGTCCAAGGCTTATCCTTGGCCGAGCAACGGCTGTCTGGTTTTTCTCACGAACTTGATGGCTAATTGCACCATTGGTGTTGAGACAGAAAAAAGAAAATGCATAAAATGTCATGAGAGGAGTAAATGGTGACAGAAAATTCATTTTTGGGTGAACTATCACTTTAAATGCATTGATGTTTGCGCACACATATAGTGCACATTTAGGTAATAGACACATAACAGAAATGGCATTTAATATCCTTGTCTAGCTTTCTAGCCAAATCTGGCTCATTGCATAAAAATGCTGGATGAATACAGCAAGATGCAAATAATATTTCCATAATGTGCACTTGGAACCTGTTAAAAACATGAAAAAGTAATGCGAATTCAAATTTGCCGGATGATCTACTACTATGACCTTCCAGACCTGTCATTCCAGATATAAATCGCCAATTGATAGCAAACACAAGGTTCATATACACTGTAAACATTCTGTCTGTACACTCTAAACCTCAAGCAGTTGTACTTATTATGTGCCATTTTTAGAGGATGAAGTATGCAAACTATTATTTTTATTAGGTTTTTTTTCTGGCAGATTTCTATAGATTATGTTAATAAGGACTTCTGTGAAGCTTTTTTTACTCTGCTTGACTTTTGATAAAGCCCGGTCTCCTTCATTTTTTCTGTTCTCTACCTTCGGGATGTCAGGTTTGACCGGCCTGAGATGAGCTGGTCGTGGGAATCCACGTGTAGAGCGCTGGACTCTCTCTGTGTTCTGGTCAGCGTTGCTCTGTGGGAGATTTTTAGTCATATTGAATGATGCATAGCTGGAATGCTGGGGTTCAGTTCTTCTCTTAAATGTGGGGAACAGGAGGGAGTGAGTGGTGGCTGTTTTTTTTTTCCCGCTCTCTGAGTGATCGACAGCTGTGTGGACGAATGAAAGAAACAAGCGCATTCCTGTCTCCAGCGAAGCTCCTGATTTATATGCACCAGGAAACTTTGGAGGATAACTACTTGGAATATTTAATAGGAGCAAAGATATTATGGGTTGCCAAAATGAATGGATTTAGCAAATAACATTTTCCTTTTACCCAATCAGCTATCCTTCAGTCCTTCTATAAGTGATTCAGAATCAGCTGTTGAGATTCAAAATCTCAAAGTGGAGTGTGTAAGGCTCCTCAACAATCAAGACATATCTGTTCCCTGATTACTAATGACCCTTGATGAATAATGTGACCTTACCATCACATTGATGCAAGACCGTGTACATTTTTACACAGCTTTTTGTTTTAGTCATAGTTTTTGTGTTTTGACAAAATCATCCTTTAAATTTAGTCCATATGACTCTGTCATGTTGTATGCATTCATTTTAGTCAGTTGTATTGTACTTTTAATCAATAAAAATAACTTTTTAGTGTGTAAGTGTGCAAAATTAGAACAAATGTTCTAACATTTGTGTGTGTGTATATTTATATTTGTATTTTTGTTCGGTTATCGGTTTATCGGTTATCACTGACCGTTTATCTTCAGCTCACGCAGCTTAATTAGGTCAGTTCTTGACATTATAAACTATGATTAGATTATTTGAACAATTACACTATTTATAGCTTTTTCTTATTCATAAAACTTAATTGAATTATCATTATCTTTTTTCTTAATATATATGATGCACATTTTTCGACTCATTATCCTCAACAAAATCACCAGTAATTTTCTTGACGAGATTAAGGCTGATTTATTTGCTTATTAATTTGTGAGATATTTCATTCACAATGGCGAATGGTCTACCTGCAGAGCAAACCTCCGTGGCATGTCTATGTGTGTGTGCATGCAAGTGGCTCTTTTTAACGTTGGCCCTTTGTGTGCAGTGAGAAAGAGTGGATGAAAGGTGGATCAGCAGGGTACTTTGAGGCAGGGGGAGATGCAAAACGCAAAAAGCCCCTTTACCGTGGAGCATGTAATATCCTGATCCCAGGAGCTTCCCTGTCACAGGGGAGGACCTGGCCCACCTACATCAACAGAAAGTGCCCCGGGGTGGGCCGTAAGCGCTGAGGAACGCATTTAGACCATCCACCCTGGCAGTTCTGGTCAAAAGGGCATGTTAAAGGCTAAGTAGTCAGATTTTTACCAAGTCCTTTGACTTTAAGACATAAAGAAGGCACGTAACCAAAGATGTTGATCACCAAATTATTGACTCTTACACTCTGGTTGTAATGCTGTTGACCCCTGATCAGATGATGCAGACTATTGCCATAATGAGTCTTCTTGCTAGTCTTTATTTTATAATCTTTTGTGAAAGACTATAAGCTCTTTATCATTTGATTGGGCCTCAGCAGACTCAATTGTGACATGTTTAGTGATTTTACACGGGACCTGGACCAGAAAGCCCTGCCAGCCATCTCTTATATTCTGAAGCTTTATTATTACGGTGTTCTCACAATAAGTCATGCATGATTGAGCAGGGTTAGGGTCACAAGAATGTTGCAAGTTCATATTTTCTTCATCTATTTTTCTTTTTTTATTCATTTCAGCATTGTAATGCACTTTTTTTTTTACATTATTGTTACTATCATTCGATTATCAGTATTGGTTAATACATTATTTTTTTAATATGAAATTTTTAATTTAATTGTGCATGCACATTTAGATTTTTACATTTATCATTCAATATTGGCTAATATTCAGTATGTTTTATCAGATTATTGATTTTTGTTTGATTATATTTTACATTAAAATATATTATTATACTTTAATTAAAAAATAATTAACTGTAAAAAATTAATTTAAACATTTGGATTTAATTTGCCGTAATTTAATAATCAGTTTTTAAAATAAATAAATTAATAAAAAAAAATGTTCCATAAAATTCTTAGCAAATCTTAAAATAATAAAATTTGCTTCTTTATATTTTATATTACATTTTCATAATGCTAAATGCAATTGTAGATTTTTAAAGCAATTACCGGTAATTTCAGTTTTCAATGATTTTTTTAATGAATTTTTTTTAAATAAAAAAACAAACAAACAAAAAAACAAAAAAAACATGATTTTATAAGAAAAAAGGGTAAACATGCTACAGTAGAAACATGTTAACTGATTAATAGTATGTTAACAGTATGTAAAATATAAGTTATTGCATTTAATGTAACTTTACAGTAAAATACTTTTAAAATTCGAAAGGCTTTCTGGAAGTGCAAAAGAACAAGTCATTGTATAATTTACAGTGAAAAAACATAAATTGACATTCTTAGTATTCCCTGCATGACACTTCACATTTACATTTGATGTTTATTCATTGACATAAATATGTATAGCTTAAGTTCTGGCAACCAAAGATGCCGGTAAATGTCAAGATTTCATTTTTTTTATATATATAAACCATTCATCAGTTATTGGCCATAAAATGTAAATAATTATCAGTAACAGCCAGAATTAAAATTTTTAATTAACAGCAAGAACCTAATTGTAAAATGTCCATGCTATTCATTATGTGCTTTTTATTAGGCTTCCTAGTAGGTTTTGAAGAACATATTCGTCATCACATTCGCCTTCTCAGGAAGTATCCTTGGCTGCTGTACTTATTTGGTAGTTTTTATGTGTGTTCATGTGTTTACATGTGTGGCCCCTCTTTTCCCACTCCTACACTTGATCCTGGAATGCTGGGTTTCCATGACGCAAACGGGATCAAAATGTGCCAGTGTGTCCAGCGTGAGTTTGCAGGGTGGTTTTATTCTGCAAAACACACATCGTCCAGGTCTTAACCAAGGTGTTTAGATCCAGGAAAACATTCCCAACTTCCCTCTTCCTTCGCTCTTCTGTGCCCTGTAGGGTCCATAGTCCCATCTTTCGCTTCTATAAGCCTCACAGATTTATTGTTCCAAGAATGCCTCATGCCACAGGCCCCAAAGAAGACAGCTCCACTGTTTGCAAATGGGCCCCGGAGACAAAAGGAAGTTCCCCCAATCAGAAGGGCTTTTCTTGTCCCGCTGAAAGCTCACTCTTGGTTAAACAAGGTTTCCCGTCATCACCGGTGAGGGGTCTTTTCCCTGCTGTATCAATCTGTTGGTGAGTGATCGTGTTTGGCCCTGGTGAAAACCAACTCAGTGCTATTGTAACCATCCCAAACAGGGACGCACACGGTTAAAATGATCAACTTCCCATCCTTCCCACTGTTCCAGCGCTCAGTTGTGCTAATTGGTTGTTTTTTAGGACCGGCCCAAACGAGCAGGGAGCCATTTAAAGTGTTTGATGGCCCTGGGTCTTGTGGCCTCTATTCTCTCTGTTCAGCCAAACCGAGCAGAACTGAACCCCCCGTCCATTCAGGATACGTGACCGTGTGTGCATGTGAATGGGAGCACTGTGTGGGGATGGGGCCGTGCTTTGTGTTTGTGTTATTGTCATTCAAAATGAAATGTCTTTAAAAAAGAGGATTTTTAATTTGACCCCCACCAATTAAGAGATTTAGGCTTGGGCTGGCCGGCGGTCACCTTTGACCCACCTGCTTTTTATACTCTGCGTCTTCACATCATGGTGTGAAATCCTCTCGTGCTCCTTCTCTTTCTCCGTATATATCTCCCTGTCCGCTCTCATTCTCTCTTCACAAGATTGTTTCTCTTGATAGTTGAGCAAAAAAGATCATTGTCGACAAACTGATGGAGGATTTCTATTGGTTAATGTTCTCAGTCTGACCGCAAGCCTTATATAGCAAGGAACTTTCAGGGTCACAAATTTTGCAGACTAGTAGAGCTGTTACAGCATTGTGGTGATTATGATTAAGATTATACTTAGTCGGCTAGTTCGTCCCATACTTAACTCTGAAGTCTTGAGTTTTCGCTCTTGATCAAAACAGGGATGTACAATGTCTAGAAGTGTCATTTACATTTTATATGGATAGATAGATTTTTATAGATAGATCAATAGATTTCTCTGAATCTCTGACTGAAATTAGGTCAATTCAGCTTTCTGTCATTTTAATTCAATTTCCTGAGGTCAAAATTATCTAAATTTATAAAATTCCAAAAATGTCTTCAGACATTTTCAGTATAAATATTATTGTTCTTCAGATACACACATAAAAGCGTCTCTATAGAGACCTCATTGACTCATTGAACTGTAGATGATTTAACTCGGAAAGCATGGTGACTTCAGCATCGCCTAGAGTAACCGCTCTCCCACAGCTCGGAGTAAGACATATAGCTGTAACAGAACACATCCTGCACACTCCCACATGCAATAACCTCATCAGATGTGTAATAGCACTCACGGCGAGGGGTCTCTGGGTCAGGAGCGCAGTGTTGGCCTCTCTCAAACAGGAGGGGAGCTGGTGAAGATTGGCTGCAGAAGACTGAAACAAAAGCTTGGTTGAGTTCTCATAAGAGAGCACCGGGTTATCTCATCAGGAAGTGGTTATGCATGACACATGATGAAGATGAATGACTGCAAAAGCAACATGACAGTGGCAGACCTGCTGTTCATGCTGGTAAGAGCAGCAGGGGTGAATGTCAGTGCTATGTAGATATGCCACTTTATGAGCTTGGTATATTGACTTGTGGAGTGATTAGTTATTGAGAAAAGGGGTTTTTCAAATGCTTTGATGCCAAAGACCCCCCTAAATGAAATATATTGGCTGCTAAACATTAACAAATTATTTTGTTTTGTTTTGTTTTTGTTTTTTTTGTTTTTTTGTTGTTGTTTTTTATTTATTTATTTATTTATTTTTTTGTTTGTTTGTTTGTTTGTTTTGTTTGAAAACCTATGATTCGTTTATTTTTTGTTACACTACTTCATGGTTCACATTTACAGTATGAGGAACTGTAAAATGTATAATAGTATAGTATATACTAATATATACTAGTATATAATAGTACATACTATGCTATCATATAAACATATAATAGTATAGTATAGTTAATAGTAAAAAAAAAAAAAAAAAATATATATATATATATATATATATATATATATATATATATATATATATATATATATAAAACTATCCTAGTAACTAATGTTAGGAAATTATTAGTGTTGTTGTTGTTTTTTTTTGAGGGGGGGGGGGGTATTTTAAACTGTATTCTCTTTTCTTTAGCAGATTTATATATATTTTTAAAAGATTCTTCAGTCCTTCACTATGTATATTATCATGTTGTGCTGCCTAACCTGTCTTGTAGCTTCTTTTTTTTTATTTATTTGTGTTTCTTTTACATGATGTTGTAGAAATAGCAGATATTACTGACCATTCGATGATTGTTGGCTGTAACAGGAAAAGGTTCACCCCTTATTTCAATAGCAGTGCATCACTAATGTATGATGATAAAATAGTTTTCCTGTGACTCCCCTTGCATAACTATAATGTGGTCAGACAGTGTTGGGTCTCTGAGGCCAGAAAGCAGCTGTCATTTCCATGGTAGTCACCATCCACGGCAGCATTAGTTCCACCGCGGGCTCTTTTTGTTGCTTTACCGAAAAGAGATGGAGCGAAAAAAGAGGGTAGAGGGGGTAAAGTCTCCCTGATCCCCTTTTCCATGCGCCGGGTAATCCAGAGGCCTCCGTCAGCACAAATGTGGCTTTGAGAGCTGGGAGAGGGTGCGACTGAACACGGTGCCCCTGAATGTGTTTATGGGTAAGCGAGTGTGTGTGTTTGTGTTTGTGTATAGTTGCAAATCTAGGGGGAAACGGGTCAAAAGATGCTGTATCGAAAGAAGGCCCCATGTGGGAAGTTCAGTTTCAATGTGTCTGGAAAGTAGACAGCACTCGGGTTTGGTTGTCCTGTGAGTGCTTGGACTGACCAGACAGCAAGCCGAAATGACATAATGAAAGCAGATGAATCAGAAATGGTTATATTTCAAGCCCCGATTAAGTCTGAGGAAATGAGATGTGGTGACATTGATGTAGTGATCAGACAGGTTCATGCTATTGTGTTGATGCAGACCGCAGGTTCCTAATCTAAACAAAAGATTCATTCAGAATGAGTTTAAGCTCTTCCTCTGTCAGGTCATGTTCAGTGTTTGATGACGTGTTTGTTGGCATCAGGTGTGAAATGGTACGATAATGACTGTTGTGTTACTTAAGCTGAACTTAGATGTCTATTATTTGGCTTTGCATTTGTTTGACTAGTGTGTCCTTTCAGAGCATTTTGTTAGCTAAAAAACATTATTATTAGTATCGTTCATATTTAAAAGTTATGAATTTGAACAAATAGTAAGTCTGTAGGGAACACATTTACTATTAACTAAGAGTTTCCCTCAATTTACGGTAGCTAAAATATTAATAAGTAGGGGTTTAAAGGAATTGCTCACCAAAAAATTTAATTTCTGTCATCATATACTCTCATGTCTTGCCCAACCTGTATGAGTTTCTTTCTTCTGTTGAACACAAAAAGATAATTTGAAGAAACAGTTGCTGATAGCCACTGACTTGCATACTATTTGTTTTTCAGTGCTATGAATGTCAGTAGCTACTAGCAACTGTTTAGCTACCAACATTTTTCAAAATATCTTCTTTTATGTTCAGCAGAAAAAGACACTCATACAGGTTTGGAACAAAATGAGAGTGAGTAAATTATGACAAAAATGAAAATTATTTGGTGAAATATCCCTTTGATGGATTTAGAATATGGTTGTGCAGAATAAGGCATTAATATGTGCTTTATAAGTTCTAATAAACAGCCAATATGCTTGTAATATGCATGCCAATAAGCAACTAGTTGATGGCGAATAGTGTTCTCTTATCTAAAGTGTTACCGAACAAACTTTAAAGGGCTAGTTCACCCTATAATGAAAATCCTGTTATTAATTACTCACCCTTGTTTTGTTTTAAACCTTTAAGACCTCCATTCATCTTCGGAACACAAATTAAGATATTTTTTATGAATTCCGAGAGCTCTCTGACCCTCCCATAGACAGAAAGGATACTACCACGGTCAAGGTCCAGAAATGTAGCAAAGACTTCATTCAAATATTCCATGTGTCAACCGTAATTTTACAAAGCTATGAGAATACTTTTTGTGTGCAAAGCAAATAAAAATAACGACTTTATTCAGCAATTTGTCTCCTCCGCGTCACCCTGGTGGCATTTTGAAGGATACGTTGTTTTCGTTCAGATCGAAGCATAAACAACATAAACAATGTATCCACATGGGGCTGCTGACACAGAACAGCGTACGTTGTTTACGTTCAATGGATACTCTCCAAATGGCTTTCAAATATGAAACTATAGTAGGTAATCGTCCTACGCTTGCAGACATGACCAATGCCACAAATTGTGTGAATAAAAAAAAAGTAAAAGTTTAGTGTGATTTTTGTTTTGTTTTTTCCTGACTCTGGTCCATCCATCTTTGTGTTTCAGAGCACCAGGAATGTCTGCACCAAGTGGTTCATGAGCGTCTAGGAGAGCTGTTGCGTTTATTAAAAGCGGTGATTTCCAAACATCACTCCCTGAATTCAGTGGAGATCCTCAGCGCAGCCGGGACCCTCATCGCAAAGGTCAAAGGTAAAGTATTGTCTCACTCGCCACCTTTGACTTTAATATGACACAGCATAGAAGAATGAGGGATAGACACTTATTCGTTTGAAATCTTGTTCCTCAGACTCCCACTCACAAACCTCCCACCCTCATTTTGTACTCCAGATTAAATCAAAAATGTTATTAGTAATGATAGAGGAATCCCGTTTCACTTGGTTCCATGGTAAAAGATTAGCACCTCCATGCATGGCGATGATTCACTTGGCTTGTGGACAAGAAAATCAGAAGTATCTGCAGATTATTTTAACTTTTTTTGTGTAAGTGTTTTGATTGTGCTGTCTTAGAAGCTACTTAGTTGGATATTTTATTATCCAAATCAAAGACACTTTAAGTGTTGCTTAAGTGTTCGAGTACTTTTTGAGCACATGCATATGTGTCAGTATTAATTTCATAGACAAATATTCATCTAACCATAATTTGTGGTATGTGTAGCGTCAGAGATGTCAATATTTTCAGTGTTGAATTGGCTGCAGGTTCCCACTTGTTAACACAAACAGAAGCAGGACTTGGTAAATGACGGGTCTTGGTTTATTATGTGGTCACTTTACTTGCGCTGTTATTGGGAACTGAAGCTAAATGCCTAGCTTTGTTTTGACAGTTGGGCTCATAGCGGGTCATGTGATGTTTCTGTATAAACATCTCCAAACCTTTTGGTTTCCTATTTCTAAAAAGTTATGTTGCTATGCGTACCTTTTGGGTTCCTCTTTCTGTGCAGCTAGAGAGTTTTCTCTGTGTAGTTGAATTTCACTTAAGTTTTGTTAGGTCTAGCATACACACATTTTGTATGTGGTATAATAAATTATAAGAGTTAAAATGTTATATTATATTATATTATATTATATTATATTATATTATATTATATTATATTATATTATATTATAAATTATAACCCTCAGTCTCAGTATTTCACGGATAAAATTTACTGATATAAAAATGTTGTGGAAGTTTGTTTTTGAAAATCCGGTCTATATTATATTATATTATATTATATTATATTATATTATATTATATTATTATATTATATTATATTATATTATATTATATTATATTATATTATATTATATTATATTATATTTTTTGTACACATTCATATTTTATGTTTCTTTATTTATTCACATAAAATACTGAGAAAAATACTTTTCTAAATCAATGCACAAATCCAGCTTCTACCACTAGAGGGGCAAAATGCTTATAATATTGCTTTCTCTTTCCCGTCTCTCTCTCTCAGACACAGACACACACACACACACACACGCACACACACTCATACACTGAAACCTTTGTAATGTGACGCTTGAATAATCAGTGTTCTAGCTCTGTGGCTCGGAGATTAGAATAAGAGAAAGTTGAATATCCGGATCGGGGAGCTCCAAGCATGATAAGAACTTCACTTGTGGAGTTTGAACAGGCCTGAGTCTCTCATGTTCAGCCCGGCACATGCGTCCGCTGCAGAAATGTGACACTGATCCTCCTGGCTGGGCCTCAGGATTAGATAGGGACCAGCAGGAGTTTAGGCAAACCTTCACAGAGACTCCAGGGAGGACTGCGGTCCAGAATGTTATGTGAATATCGCAATACAAACTCCCCAGCCGAATATCCTGATGCGAAGATATGTGCTGATGTTGACAATCCTTGTGCATCGTGTCCTTGACGATCTTAGCACTCAGCATACCGTCCTGTTCTGAGGAATAAAAATAAAGCTTGTTTTCTTGAACAACAGCCACGAGGAGGTTTGCCGCCTTCCTCTTTTCGCCCCGCATCGCTGTTACGCAAGAACTTTCAGGCTTTCTCAAGCACGTATTGGAAAGGGGGTGTGTTTGTTCCCATCAGCCCTGTGCTTCTTTACCTTTCATCACCTACATCCCTCAGGGAAGCTTTAAACCCCCTCCATTGGGAGCTTTTGACTAAGTGCTGCTCTCCTACTTCCCAGACCCTACAGAGATGAATCCATCGAATTCTTCTTCACACCCAGTTAGGTGCATTTTAACCACCTCTAATGTGAGGACGTGTCAGTGTCATCCTTATCTGAACAGATAGGTCTGGTATCTTCTGTGGGAAACATCCAAACTGGGTCTCCAGGGGCTCAAATGTTTGGTCTCATCCATGTTTTATCAGTTCCTCCCTCTAGATTTAGAGGCAAAATTGATTAGCAAGCCTCACTGGTGCCTGATTTCCCAGAGAGAAGGGGGAAAAAACGTAAAAAAACAATGCCATTTTTGCTTGATGATGTAACTTCCACGTTTGGATTGTGTGTGGATGGCGAGGGCTGCCATTGTGTTCTTGCGAGCTTCAGGATGTCCTGTTGGGGAGGGGTATGTGGAGGGACAAGAGGACGTGAGGACCAGACAGAACTTCGTAAACGGTGGTAGAAGGAGCTTCTGATCCGCATCACGACATGTACGCTTGGGAAACTAAAACCGTTTTTGGAAGATCTCAAAAATCAAGAAGGTCGACTTGACTGCCTCGGTTTTTCCATTTGGTCCAGGATTGTCTTCAAGCAAAGTTTGTTGGAGAATTTTGAGGAAAGACCCTAAAAAGTTTCCCGGAAACTATTAGATCTTGACTTTTCATCTGTCTTTTCCTGGTGTGTGCTAACTGGATGGGAAGTGTGGTGGTCGGTAAGTGTTCGCTTCGAGGAACTGTGTCTTTAAAGAGAGGTTCTTCATTTGCTTTTTAGCCACACTGCGATTCTATTAATGGTTTTCGAAAGTTCCTGAAGCTTTTCAGTTGTATGGGACCAGAATGTCAAACTAAGACTGTTATGATTCGGCGAGTGGTAAGTTAGTAGAGTTTAAACCAGTGGTGACCAGATAATAAGGAAAACGAGGTAAATATCCGGTTGAAATCTGCTTGAACAAGGTACCTGGACATCTCCTGGCCTTCTTTCTCTTCATAAATCTTTGTTCTCCTACTTTTGGAGGGAGTTGGGGTGGATTTGGAGTCGAGGGGGCAGGGTGTTGAAATAGGAATGGCGTCAGTGGTTTTGGCGAGGTCTGATACTTGTTTATTTTCACAATGTTTATTATTGGAGCTGATTGTAGCTTATTTACACTACTGTTTAGTTCCGCCCCATCTTTACCAGTCCAGTGTTTAGACTCAGGAAGCCATGTTTTCTTTAGATTGCAGACTGAACTTCACTCTTACTACCAGTCTTTAAGTAGAATTTGATTTTTATATTTTTGTGTAGAAAGTGCCTGAAAAGTTGATGGAAACAGAGTATAATTTAGCTAATAATTGTTGAATGTTTAAGGGTTTATTAATGAATATGATTAATTTTGTTTATATTATTATAATTGCAGCATCTGTAATAAATAGTAACTACATGCATATAGAGGTTATACATAATACAATCAATACATTATATAATCAATGTATATGAATTTGTTGTAGCAATCCTGTAATAAGCAAGAAAATGTATTTTAATATTTTCATATTAAACCTTTTTTTTCTTATGTTCTCAAATTTTTACAGGTGTGAACTTCAAGGAAGTGAATGAAGACAATAAGCAGACACTATTCTCCGAGATCTACACCTCCATAGATACATTGGCCTTCACATTTGGCAATGTGTAAGTGTGGTACAGTCGTTTCATTATGTCATTGTAAATTAATTTCTTTGTCATGAAACATAATCGGATTAGTCATTAAAAAAAAACATCTGAAACATCTGCACACAGGATAGTGACCTCCCTGAGTCAGCAAGCTGAATGTGTGTATAGCTCATGTCTGTTTTATAAGATAACACCGACTCAATGTGTTTTAGGTGTTGCTTGTTGTTTTTAACATCAGGAGTGTGCATGAAGGTGTGTGAGTCATAAGCATTGTTCCAAACCCTGAACTTCAGCATTTAATGCATCATAGACAAAAGCTGTTTCAAATGGAAACTTAATGACACAACCTCCAAGATAACTTTTTTTTAAATCCAAGAGAGCATTGCATTGTTTGCAAAGTGATTATTAATGTTGCTTATTATTTCATTCAGCACTGAAAAGATTCCCGCAAATAATTCAGGGTCAAAAAAAATTTATTGTTGTGCAGAGTATTTGTTTACTATGTATTTTTATGGCAATAGAAGTACTGTACTGTTAGCTTAGCAACATGCTAACAAGCAAACCCTGTTAGAATTAAGTTATGTACCAATTTTATTGCTAAATCGCTGTGTATGTAAAGTATTCCAAATCCAAATTCCAAAATATTTGTGAGGTTTCATGATGGTTAGTTCTGTTCACAATACTCTTCTTTTGCAGTGTCTTGTGCATATCAAAGCATTCTAAAACACGGCACTCAAGTTAAAAGTAGCTTGACTATTATAAAACACATATCTGCTGTTTTTTTTTCTGAATATTTTAGTAGGTCTGTATTGAAGAGTAAGACTATTGCAGTGTTAGCTTAGCTACATGCTAATATCAAAACAAATGCTAATTGTATTAAGCTGCTGCTTTTGAAGAATGTTACAAATCACTCACTTACAAGGTTCCTTGACTGTTAGGATGCTTCATTAGAAGGCAGCTATGTACTGTAACCTATGTGAGCAGAAGTTAGCAGAGTATCCCAATAGATTTTGGAACTGAGCTGTTTTTGCTGCGTATGTGTTGTTTTAATGCTGAGTACGTTTTTGTCTTGTCTTCCTCAGAGTGTCTGACTTCCTTATGGGAGATGTAGAGAGCGGCTCAGCCTCGGGGCTTCCTCAGGCCCGCAGGAGCAGGGTGAGATTTCCCGCCATTTCCTCCTCCTCATACACTTTAAATTAGTTTGATAAACAGGTGGTTGAAATCCATGTCAGAATCTGAAGGCTGTGGCCTGTTTCTGTGCTGTAGAGATGGGGGTCAAAGAGTGCGAAGCTCAGTAAAGAAAGGTCTGTTTTGGAGAAGAGCGCTCTTCCTGTTTGGACCACCCGTGTGATATGTCTCATGGAAAAAGCCAGTGACATTTTGCCATTGTGATTTGACTGAGTGCTCTCAGATAAAGCAGATGTGGAAGATAAAACGTGTTTCCTTTACTGTCTTGGATTGTTTTTCCGTTCGACCGTCTTTCAATTGTCTTCTGTGTCTTTTATTTTAGTCTTTTGAAAATCTGACAGTGGAGTCCAGTGGATGTGGACCGGAAAAAGATGACCCTCCAGGTGAGAGTCAATCCATTTTACTTTGAGTATTTATACACAAGTTACACTAAACCTTCCTTTACTTGCCTTCCTTTAAAACTATTTTATTTTATTTTATTTATTATTTCTCTGCCACAAAACAAAATCATTTTTAAACTGACGTTACCAAGTTTTCTTGAACACCTCCTGTCCAGCCCACTTTTCATTGTCCAATTGATTTCTGATGGATAAAATTATTATTATTATTTTTTTTTTAATTCAGTATCCTCTTTATATTGGGAAAATGTCACATTACAGGAAAACAAAAAAAATGAAAAAAGTGATTTTATCGGCACTTTTTATACAGATCACACCCACATAGATACACATATCAAACAGCCGTTCTTAGATCAGATCATTGGTCGTTCTCAGCATGTGTGAATAAGCTCTCGGCTCACACATTCACTGTCACTTTAAATCCTGGCAGGGCTGCTTAATGCCAATCCACTCTAATACAGCCCCAAGGTCAGTAAACACTTTCCTTCTGTCACTCATACACACACTCACACATACGCAAGCACCCCTCCCTTGGTGTAAAAACACTCATGTCTGGGGTGGGCTTGCTGGGATCCATTCGCCAGCCCCTGCCGCTCACCCTTACTGATGTGTTTGGCTGTGTGTCTGTCCTCTTTGCAGGTCCCTCTCCACCCGCCCGGGTGGAGGAGATGGACGGAGCTTTGCTCCGCAGTGACAGCGGGGTGGAGTCGGCGCTGCTCTATGCCAAAGCCTGGTCAAAATACACCAAGGAACTCCTGGCCTGGGTGGACAAACGACTTAATATGGGTGACTAGAGCTTGTTGAGGGAATTGCATTTAGTTGCCTTCAAATTCGATTCGTGTTTTTATTTTTTATTTTATTTTTCAGTTTTAGTGGTCAAGTTATGGGCTTTTCAGTGACTGTTGAAAATGTGGTATAAAATGTATAATTGAATATTTGAGTTGGGTATAAGCTCTGCAATCAGGCTCTGCAGTACAGTCATCAGTGTCATGTGATCCTTCAGAATTCATAAAAATATGCTGATCTGGTGCTCAAGAAATTTCTTATTATTATCAATGTTAAAAATAGTTCTGCTGCTTACTAATTTTATGAAAACTGTGATTTTTAAAAAATTATTTTAATCTTTCAAAAGCAGCATTTATTTGAAATGAAATATCTTTGTAACAATGTTTAAGTCTTTACTGTCTATTATAATCAATGTTATGCATCCAGGCTGAATAAAAGTTTTTAATTCCTGTAAAAAAAACTAAATATTATTTGCCCCAGACCCCAAATAGCAATATGAAGTTCTTTCAGCCAATGAAAAGTAACCACTGTATAAAATGCAGACATATATAACATACACAAATTACTGAGATATATTTTACACAAAATGTTATATCCATTCATAATTAGAAACTTAAAATATTAAATACTTTGTTGGTTGGATGACTGTATAATTGCCCTGACAGCTCCATATTAATCATATTCTTCACTTTAATTCCAAGACATTGAGTGTGCAAAGAGCTACACTAAGATGGCTGAATCCGCAAAGGCGCTGGCGTCTCAACAGGTGAACATTTCTGCTATGACATGCACTTCATAAAAGTACAATGCAACCCACACATTTCCATTCTCAGGCTGTAAAATTTGTTGTGCTTTCATAGCTTTTTATCTGTGTATTCAATGCCATGTGGTTTATTTCAGGAGCACATGCCATTCCGGGATATTTACTTTTCTGCCTTCAAGAACGATATCGAATACAGCCAGTTGATCATGCAAACCACAGCCGCTCTACAGGCCAACAAATTCATGCAGGTATGACCACTATTCCACGTTTTGATTCTAAACTTAAGCGTTCTTTGTGTAACTGATCAAGAGGAAATGTAGTACTTCTTTAAAAGTGTGTCTGCTTTCCGTGTTTGCTTTCTAGCCTCTGCAAACTCGAAAGAATGAGCTGGATAAGTTGAGGAAGGAGGTAAAGGAACAATGGCAGAGAGAGCAGAAGAAAATGGTGGGTGGTTTTGAATGCAGTCTGTCAAAAGCAGTATTTGCTAAATATGTCGTTCACCAAAAGGTCTCCGAACTGGCTGAGCTGTTTGTTGTTCAGAGTCCTCTGCTAATCTAATAGGGACTTATTCTGTTGGTTTACAGACGTGTCTTTGTGTGAGGTATTTATAAGCAGCCGTTTAGCACCAAAGCATGACTTCTCTAGTGTGTATTTGTATGATTTACAGATTTGCAGATTTTTAAGTGTGACGCGAACTATCTGAAATAAAATACATGTAATTTTTTCATATTTTGTTATAATCCAGGTAACAAATATTTCATTTTATGGATTTAGCTTGATGGTTTTCTAACATTAAACAGACATTCTTTTAAGAGTTCCCTGTTAAAGAACTGCTTGTTATGATTGGCTGCTCATGCGGATGTGTTTATGTTGGGTATTTCCAGAATGAAGCAGACAGTGCGCTGAAGAAGGCCCGGCTTCTGCAGGCACAGAGGCAGGAAGAGTACGAGAAAGCCCGCTGCTCCACCAGTCGAGTTGAGGAGGAACAGATCGGAACGGCGGGAGGAAAACAGCTGGAGAAGAGACGCAAACTGGAGGAGGAGGCTCTGCAGAAGGTCAGACACCGATGAGACGCACAGCACATTCCTCAACACAATCGTTACTTTATTCAAGACTCGATGATTGCAAAATGGATGGATACTGTATTGCACATTTTACTGTCATGCATATCTAAATCTGTGTTAAGGAGTAACTTGATAAAAGTATGATGCAATTGAATTTCTGCTTCAGAAGTGTAGAAGTGTCTTGGCTGTTCTGAAAATAGCTTAACTCTTCCACTTACAAGCCATTTTTTCATCGAATAGTGGTGTAATGTGCCACGTTGTATTACTGGGAAGTCCAGTTCATTTTATTGAGTGAATCATTTAACTGAAATAAACCATTTTTACAGTTGCTTCCGAAATATTTAGTGATTGCATGAAAGAAGTTTGAAACTTTTTTTTTTTTTGTTGTAGCTCTGCTTTAATGATAAGTTTAATTAATTTATGTGAATTAGGGAGTTGTACATTTATTGTATTTTAATTATAGTAATTTTGTTATGCTTTTGTCATTTTTATTAGTTTATTTCTATATAGCTTTAGTTTTTTTTTTCATTTTCAGTACTTTAGTAATGCAATTTAAATGTTTTAGTTAAATGAAATAAATCACAATTTTATTTAGTTATCAGCACTTTTTGTTTGTATATTTATATAGCTTTTTAATTTAATAGTCTTCAAATGTATAAAAATGCTGAATCTCATTTATGTTTTCACCTTTTTGGTAACATTAAGATTTTTTTTTCTTGTTATTAGATACAGCTCTATTAAAAAAAAATTCTAAAAATGGTTGGTAATATAATTTACATATAGTATTAAGTACTGCCATTTTTTTTATCTTTTGTAGTAAGTATAGCTACTTTTCCTAAACTATGCTACTTTAGTCACAACTATAAATTTAACTATAAATGAATCTCTTAGTAAACATACTAGTTTCTAATACACCTTTCCCCAAGTCTGCAATAAATATTATGTTGTTTTATATATGAAAAAAAATGAAACCAAAAAAAAAGCTCCAGAAATGAGAGGAACTGGAAGTATCCTGGTCTAATTATAAATGTGTTCGTCTGTTTCTAGGCAGAGGAAGCCCAAGAACATTATAAGCAGTGCATCACAGATGTCGGGGTCAAAAGAGTGGACTTTGGCCAACCCCAAGAGTGAGATTCTCACTCAGATACGAGAGCTTGTGTTTCAGTGCGACCTGACCCTGAAAGCAGTGAGTAATAATGTATAGATAGAATCTAACTTATTACTGGTCATTCAGAGAAAACAGGCACACCTGAACTCCTCAGGGTGGAGTGTAATTGGTTGACCTCACTTTTGACCTCAGGCTACAGATTATATTACACAATGTATGCAGTGTTCAAGCAATAAATCCCATATCTTTTAAGCTGCTCATATTTTGTGCAGTTAGGATGAGGTGTTTGTGTCATAGGTCTGATTTCTTGTTCGCAGGTGACGGTGAACTGGTTTCAGATGCAGCAGGCGCAGGTGGTTTCCCTGCCTGTCAATTTCCAGTCGCTATGCGAGAGTGCTAAACTGTACGAACCAGGTCTCTGTTACACTGAATTTGTGAAGAGTCTTCCCTCTGACAGTCCCAGGGTTGAATCGTTCTCCTTTGACATCTCTGGGACCCAGAACACTGGGTAGGTTTATATCACTATCTGTAACTTTTCCTAGCTCAGGACATTCCCACCAAGATGAGTATCCAGGAAAATCTGTTCGGCTCTCAAAACTTGGCAATAGCCTACATGTTTTTTTTTTTGTTTTTTTTTTCTGAACTTTGACTTTTAAGTCACTGAGTGTTGGAGAAAGAGCGAGAGAAAATGAATTGTGTTGGTGAGAAAGTCTCACAATTGTATGGTCACCCTCAGGTCTTCCTGAGGAAATGGCTGTGGTCAGGGAAAGAGAGGGATACAGGGAATGGGACAGGAGTGAAGGGAGGAATGTTTCTAGTTGTTTCTATTCATCAGATGATCTCAAGTCCGCACACACTCATTCTGGCACATGAATCCGAGTTTTAGATATCCTGTGTTGTGTTGGGGACCATATTTCAGAACAACCTCTTTAAAAACACACCTCTTACAACTGAAACGAAACTCAAAAGCAGCCCAGTCAAAATACCCACAAGGTTTGCTGAGTGATTTAGTTTTTTGTTTCAACCTGTTAAGAAGTTTTTATTTTTTATTTTTGAAAAAAGACTGTAAGGTGGTGAGAACTGAATTTCATCAGTCTTTCTCTTAAACACACACATACACACATACACACACACACACACACACACACACACACACAAACTGTTAAGTGTCATTTTTATTTCAATTAAATCTGAAATTAAATAAAATATAAACATAAGATGAAAATGCTAAACTTAAAGAATAATAAAAGAAATATAAAAATTGCAGTTAAATAGAAAAAAGCATGTAAAGATTGACAAAAACCTAGACTTAAAATGAAAAATGAAAAATAAATATTAATAAATTCTATAAAAGTATATAAATAATACTAAAATAACAGTGATCGATATATATATTTTTTGAAAGAATGTAGGGAACCCATATTCACTGTTAACTAGCTGTTTATAAACATAATATTACTAGCATATTGGCTGTTTATTATTGCCAGTAAACAGTAAAACTGTTAGTTAATAGTGAATCTGTTCTCTAATCTGTCTTTTTTTAAGCATTCCAACATTGATATAGCATTTTAATGGGTGAACAGTAGCTTGGAGTCAAAAAGTCAGGGCTATAGGATGGAGGCTAGCAGGGAAGCTTCCAAGTGATAGCTCGCAAGCAAGGCTAATAGGTAGCAGGCTAGGAGTAGGGTTATCAGCAACAAAGCTAGCAGCAGGGCATCCAGGTGGTGGCTAGCTAGTGGGGCCAGCAACAAGGCATCCGAAAGGTGGCTAGCAAGTGGAGCTAGTAGCAGAATCCTGGTGGTAGCTAGCAAGGGCAGCTAGCAGCAAGGCATCCAGGTGGTAGCTACCAGCAACAGGCTAACAACAGAGCATCCAGGTGATGGCTAGCAGACAAAGCCACCAGCAGCAGGCTATGAAGCAAGGCCACCAACAGCAGGCTAGCAGCAGAGCTACCAGTAGCAGGGTAGCAGCAGGGCATCCAAGAACCGGCTAGCAAGCAAGCAGCAGTAATTCCAGCAGCAAGGTAGCAATAGATCATGCAGGTGGTAACTAGCTGCAGGGCTAGTTGCAGCAGGCTAACAAGCAGGGCTACCTGTAGCAGGCTGCTAGCAGGGCATCCAGGTGGTGGCTAGCAAACAGGGCTACCAGGTGGTCAATGTCCAGGTTTTAAGTTCAAAATTCAGCCTTATCCGCTATTAAAATAATCCCAGTATGGAAGAGAATGTCCTGTTTCTCAAGAGTATACTCATTTGAGTTTAAAAGACATAAAAAAGACATAAAACATCACAAAAAAAACTAAAACCTTGAGATCTCAAACACTGAGGTCAACACATAGGTGTGGCTCGGCTGCCATCTTGGATTCTTATTCTTTAGCTTGGGTTAAAATAATAAATTTTACTTTGTTGGAACAGCAGCTATGCTAATGATGTCTCTATTTGTTTCTATGTTTGCCACGGGATTTACACAAGGTCCAGTCTGGATCCAGAACACCTGAGAAGAGATGATGCTGACCCTCAGAGGACCCCAGATGATGCTAACCTGAATCAACAACAGAACTAACAAATATTGCTACAAGTGTGACTGAATCATATATTAATTATTAATAATATTAATAATGTTCATCATCTGACTACTTGTATACATTTTTCTACAAATCCTGTCATACGTCTACAAACTGACAGTCACCACTTATAAGCTATTACTAAATATTGTAGAAACATAATTTCTGTAAAGTTGCTTTGTAACGATTTGTATTGTAAAAAGCGCTATACAAATAAACTTGAATTTATTGAATTGAAAACGATTCTTGTGCGATGTGTGTGCGAACTGCGAACCACTGGGAGTGTATCCTTTAATAGCGATGTCTCACCTCATGAATATTAATTATGTTGTCCGCCGCTTCCAGAAGCACAACCAATTAATGCACGCACTCACTCAAACAAACACTCACACACACACAAACAAACTCACAACGCTCACTCAAACATAACACTACACAGCAAAAAATCCTGAGTGAAATTAACTCTGCTGGGAGTACATGTGAGACCACACGCGGGAGTGTTAAAGTGTTAAAATAGGAGTGTTCAATTAACACTGAAGCTGAGTTAAAGTTAATGAGATAATTAAGTGATTAATTGAGTGATGATTGACCATTATTGACGAGACCTGATGTTAACATGCAGAATCAACAAAGATGAAAATCACTATTTTTTATGTCACCATTATAGTGGTCAGTGTTTGGTTTAGTTGGGCTCTTGAGCCTTACAATTTTAAAGTGAGATTTGGTTTGGCTGTTACAACTGAATTGTAACAAACAGACAAGAAAAAAAAAATCTAAACATGGGCATTTGACCTGAATCACAAAACTCACCTAAAGCCTAAACAGATTTAATTGACTTCATTGATTATAACAACCCTGTGATTGTACAGTATGCGCTAATTAAAATGATTTCTTGAAAGTTGTTCTGATAATTTAAAAAAAAATCTTGTTTTAGGCACAGACATACATCAAAGATTAGTGTAGGAATCTCAACAACGGTGACAAACAGCATATTCAGAAAAACAGAAACAACTCTAAACATTAGAAAACAAACTACTAAAAGTAACATAAAAACAAAAATAGAATAGTAAGAATAAAGAAAATTACTGAAACAATTCTGCTAATAATTTATTCATGCCGCAATGCATCATGGGAGTCATGGATGAATATTGATAGGTGGCACCCAGAATGCACTACAACGTGCTTTTTGGATTTTCACCATTGTTGAGATTCACAGGTTGATTCTTGATGTTTGCATGTCTAACTAAGTGACTCTTTTGAAAGATTTTTGAGCAAACAACTTTAAAAAAATTTCTCAGATTGTGTTTAAAATGCTGGAAATACGTTGTTGAAGAATCACAGGGCTGCAATAATCAACGCTGTAACTGTAACTCAGCAATTCAGGAATAAGGAGTCTTTGCTTGTCCATCAGATTTATAACTTAGTTATAACTGTCAGTTAAATCTGACTTTAACATTTTAGGGGTCAAGAGCCCAACTAAAGCAAACACTGACCACTATAATGGTGACACCATTAAAAATAGTGATTTTCGTCTTTGTGATTCTGCATGTTAACATCAGGTCTCATCAATAATGGTCAATCATCACTCAATTAATCACTTAATTATCTAATTAACTCTAACTCTGCTTCAGTGTTAATTTAACACTCCTATTTTAACACTTTCACACTCTTGAGTGTGGTCTCACATGTACTCCTAGCAGAGTTAATTTCACTCCGATTTTTTTGCTGTGTACTCATTTACTTCTTGCGTGAGATATTTTCTTGTTGATGTTGACTAGCATGGCAAAGAGAAAGTCAAAAGTCTGGCTTCATTTCGAAAGGTTAAATGATGATGAAGCAAAATGTACACATGTGACAAGCTAATTACATGCAATGCAGGCTGTACTAGCAACAGTGTTGGGGAGTAACTAGTTACATGTAACGGCATTACGTGTTTAATTACAAAATAAATGTAACTGTAATCAGTTACAATTGCGAAGAAAAAATTAGTAATTAAATTACAGTTACTTGTGAAAATTTTAACAATTACAAAGGGGATTACATTTGAATATTGACTCACAACCACATTCAGCTTATTTCTTTCCCAAATTGCACTAAGACATAATTATTAACAGTTGCAAATTAACATTCATTAGAAATTTAGAAAAGTAATCAAAAAGTACTCAAAAGTAATTAGTTACATTACTTTATTAAAGTAATTTAAAAAGTTACACTACTATTACATTTTAAATCAGGTAACTTGTAATCTGTAACCTATTACATTTCCAAAGTAACCTTCCTAACATTGACTAGCAATATGACTAAACATGCAATGTTTCGACTGTTTAAGGAAGACAACTGCACCTTGCATGTCCCCATGGCCAGGTAGGAATTCATACATGGGTAAATGTATTATTTCAGTAGTAATAAACTATACCATATCAATATTATTTACTTTTATTTACTTTTTTTGCCAGATGTTAAACATAGTGCGCCAAGCGCGGATAACCACGCAATGCAAACACACCTGGTCCTGGAACGTCAGAGAATGTAACTCTGTTTACTTTAGCGAGTAAAGGGAAAATGATGACAGAGAGAATAAATGAATGCCACAGGGCTGTTACACGATTTATAGTAGTGAAGTGAAGTGACATTCAGCCAAGTATGGTGACCCATACTCAGAATTTGTGCTCTGCATTTAACCCATCCGAAATGCACACACACAGAGCAGTGAACACACACACACTGTGAGCACACACCCGGAGCAGTGGGCAGCCATTTATGCTGCGGCGCCCGGGGAGCAGTTGGGGGTTCGATGCCTTGCTCAAGGGCACCTAAGTCGTGGTATTGAAGGTGGGGAAAGAGAACTGTACATGCACTCCCCCCACCCACAATTCCATCCGGCCCGAGACTAGAACTCACAACCCTTCGATTGGGAGTCCAACCTTCTAACCATTAGGCCACGACTTCCCCAAAATGTAGTAAAATGTTTACATCCTTTTTCCACCTTTGAGTCCCCATGGTTTAGGAAAGTGTTTTAAGGTACATACATGCAGCTGAACTACCATTTATTACAAAGTTAACTGAATTACTATTTATTACTTGTAAATTAATATACTATAAATATAACTAATACTACTATATACTACTACATACTAATACAAATTTTTCTTAACCCCAAATACCACCCACCCTCTAAGGACTGTTTAGCCAACCAGCTTATTCCTGCTTGGTTATGACACTGAAAAGCAGAATGTAATTAATTTTTTTTAATTGCCAACTGCAAATTCATTTGACAGTAAGTAATAAACACAAAAAAGATTGTTTAAGTATTGTGCATTTTTACTTACCACTATTTGTTTATTAGTTGTTAAATAATTTTAATGGAACAGGAATCGTTAGGCAGAATCGGAACCAGAACCCGAAGCTTGTGAGTGGTTAGATGTTGAGTGATACTTGAGTGTTTCCTTTGGAGATAATGTTAATTAATGTGAGATTAATACTCCAACTGAAAAAAAAAGCAAACTTTTACATGGTTAGGTTTTATTTTGATGGTCCACTTACAATCAATTATAAGCAACTTTGCCACTACATCCCAACTAACTCTCATTAGAGTATCAGTATGCTCAAGAATGGTATAATCTATTATGGTAGAATAAGATGACGTACTTGCAAAGACACCTATGTCAATTTATCTGTTGGTTGACCATCAAAATAAAGTGTTAGCATATATTTACAGTTGCAGACATACTAATATTGTAATGACCACTAGTTGATATAGTTGGAAGAGTTACTCAACAGCTGTCTAAGGGTACCATCAAAATAATCAAACTGATATAACAGTAAAAATAGTTCAAAGCAAATGTATCATATCTCAAATTAATCTGATCTGATATCTGATCTTTTGGCTGTTTGAGAAAACATTTATTATTATTATTATTATTATTATTATTACTACTACTACACTGTAAAATATCCAACTTACAATTTGTATTACAAACTCAGTTTTTTAAGTAAATTCAACTACTTAACATTAAAAAAGTTGAGATAACACAGAAAAGTAAGTAAAATAGAAATGTAAGATCAATTTGTTTGACCAAATTGATATTGAAAGTTGGAACAAATAATAACTTTAAGTTGTTTATTAGTACTACCAACAAAGGCTGATGAGCATGCGCAATCAATCACTTTTTCATAAACAACGGCATTTTCATTTCTCTCACTTCATTTTCGAGTTGCCTCAGGCGGCGCCCGTTTATTTCTTCATTGTGATCACTCCGTAAGTGCAGTAACTATGCGTATCAATTCATGATATGATTTAATTGAAGT